>NW_028196780.1:0-20000 GCF_037176805.1 Vigna unguiculata
GTTCCTAATCTGTGGATTACTAAAAGACTCCCGATACCGGACATTACGCAACTGATTGGACCCCTTTGGCTTGGCTATTCTGGGCCTTCTTCTATTCGTACCTGCTTCCGTTTCTGCCCCCGCCATGAAAGCTTTCTGGTCCAGGCCTCAGGCACAGACCTGAAACTTGACTGATACGCAAAACTAAATGAAGCACAAAAGTAACATCCATATAATATATATATGGGAATAACCCCTGTTCGTAAACCCTGTTGTCTTAGTCTTCCTTAAACGAGTGAAACGCTCTAAAGAGTAGCCTACGGGAGATAGCTATCTCTTTTCTATCTTCTTAATAACAAGCACATAAGCAGGAAAGCTAGCCACCCCGATTCCTTCTTACTTAACTTTCGGCAGTGTCCATACGTTCCGGCGTGGTGCAAGAGAAAGAAAGTATTGTTTAAATAAAAGTCTTCCTTTCATGAGATCAGTAGTTGGTGGAATTCTTAAAAGTCTTTCCGCTGTTTTGGGAGAGCACAAAAGCTGATTGATTAGGAAAGAGCTGCTAAGAGGGATGACTCGCCCTTAGCCCTTGTCTAAAAAAAACCTAGCAAACAGACCGTTGTAAACCAGGTGAACTAGAGCGAACAGGAGAAGCAAGCAAATAGCATTTGGCCTCTTAACCAATCCACCTCTAGCAGTTAAAGGCTGGTATTCCGATCTTTGATCCGCCGATTCAGGAGCGATTGAAGCGAATACAATAATAGAATGCAAGGAAGGGTTCCCCCAGGAAAGGCAGGCATCTCGACTGCTTCCAAAATCAGGTCATCGACCAGTAATGCGACTTGTAGAAGACTCCCTACCTATACCTAGCGGAGTTGGTTGGCACTAATAAGGAGAGCAGAAAGCAGCTACCGGCCATCAGGAGATCCACGACTTTCAGATCCGCATGCAAGGGAAGATCCGCTTATTCTTTGAGATGACAAAGCTCCCCACTAGACGCAAATTGCCGATCAACACCAGGCAGTATAGGAGTGCTTTCTTTGATCGGCGTTCCCCAGACCAGAACTGAAAGGACATACCAGCCCCCGATTATCGGGCATTCCTTCATGTCGGGAGGAGGTACCGGTTGGAGGAGAAGATAAGGACAGCTTTCTTCCATTCCACTCTTGCTCCAATCCCAATAGTCTGAGATTGAAGATGATGTCAACAGTTAGCCAAGAAGGTTTATGGCAAACTGGAAGGAGTTTTGAGAGATAAATGATCTACCTTAGGTAATGCTTTGCTTTCAGTGGGAACCGGTGGAGATTGAGGTGAAGGTCTTGTAGTCTCCGGATTGGTTGGAGTAGAGCTAGTAGATCGGACACCTTCGCCAACTTTAGAAGAATGCTCATCTGAAATGAGAGTCGTTGCAGCGGAGCGATTTGAGCATCATTGCTCGGTGTCACGGATTCCCCATGGTTGGCTTCCGGCTCTGCAATCAGAGGTCCTTCTATCCCATCCCGGTTAGGATTCATTTCCTCGGGTTGATGCTCTATTTCTTCTTGTGCTCAGCCCTTGGAACTTGAACAAAAAATTTGTTCAGTTGTTGGAATTGGATCTGCTTCCTCGATTGGTCCCATCTGGCTTTCCTCCAAACAAAGGTGGTTGGGGTGCTGCAAGATTCGGTCAAACTTCTGTCCCTGATGTATTAGGTGCCTGTGTTAAAGTAGAAAGGTTTAAGACAGCAGTCAGAAAAGGAAAATGAAGAAAGTAGGTAGTACCTCTCTGTTCTCTGCTGAGGAAGGCTTTTTTCAAGGTTATTCAAATGGTGAAATAACGACTATTCCTCCGGCTGGACGATAAATGCTTGCTTCAAGATCGAACAACGAATCTCATAACCAGGTTCCGAAGGTAGAACAACTTCTTCTATTGAATGGGCATCGGGTTCTTGGGCTAAAGCCCTAACAGCCTATTGATCGGGAAAGGGGAAGTTCCAATGAAAGCTTTTCAAAGGTTTACATTAGCGATTGATTTGGAGGATAGAGAATGGAGTTGGAAGGCTGTTCAGTCTTGAATCTCCCCTCCCTCACTGATTGACTCCTCCGGGAAATGTCGAATAGTAGGGACAGCGGAAGGGTGAGATTCTTTCTTCAGCGGCGGATGGAGAGGCAATTCTAACGCAACTGTTAATGGCCGAGCCTCCTATTCTTCTTGCTGCCTTACTTGCGATACTTTAGACTTTCTACAGCAAGAAAAGTGCTTGCATATAGTGGAAGGGCTTTTGCACATGAAGAAGAAAAGGAAGAAGAAGTGAGTAAGATGTGGCATTATACTGTTTTCAAATAGAATCCCTAAAGAAAGCAATTCCTGTAAAGCTATCGTCATTACCATCGTTGCTATTTGAGCTGTTAGCGCAATTGAAGGAGAAGATGCTCTTACTTTTGTTTTCAGGGAGCTAGGGAGTCTTTGGTACTTCCAACCAATGAGAGTCATTTCACCTATCACCTATTTTAGGAATAATACCCCAACACCTCTATCGATTGACTATCTTGATGCGGAGGGGCCGCTTCTTCATGAACCAAAAGTTCTAGTTTTCCTAAACCAACAGATCCTCTTTCTCACAGCATTTTCGGAGCAGGCTCAGTGCTTTCTTTAGCCTTGGGATAAATCGATTCGGTAGTGAGAATCGATTGAGACTTAATCATACCTGAGCCTTCTCTGACCTTCTTTGTCTGGGCAGTTAGCTATAAAAAGCAAGAAATGAGAGCTAGAACTAATGCCACGCCACGGTCTATGTCTTTTGACAAAACTTTTTTAGAGGGAACTCTAGGATGATCATCTGGTAGGTCGTCAAGGGTCTCAATAGGAATTTTTAAATCCGGTCTGTCTGTCAATCAAGAAAGAAAGCTCTAGTTCAATTCAAATAGGTCAAGCGAAGGAGGACATAGAATAAGCTTACTATTGAAAGTGCCTTCCATTCAAGTAATGCGTCGGGCTTAAGAAAAGCAGGTTTCGGAGCTTAGATCCGGGTACACACCTGGAACAGGCCTAGGAAAGATAGACAACGGAATCATCAAACCTATTCGTCATAAAGATCTAGAAAGCAGGGAAAGGGGGCTTCTCCTCACAAGAATACACGGAATAGATAGACGCTAAACGATTCCAATCTTAAGGATCAGTTTCAAGCATAGACGCCTTCTCCACCCACAATTGGACTCAACAATCTCTTTTATCATAAGAAAGGGAACGGGGGACTTAGGGTTTCAGCGTGCAAAATCCAATCCCTTCTCCCGTAGAGTACCTGTATCCTGTCTTTCTGGCATATCTCTCTTCTTGTGCCTAGACATCTGATAATGGATGCCCATTCCCGGGATTGCTGCCATGATATGGAATAGAATAGCGGACTTTCTTTCTGAGGTGTGGTCTATCCGAATAGCTAGAAGCAGAGCGGTGGGTTTCCAAGAACCGGAGATGGTCTTATCTATATACGGAACAGCACGAACAATCCTTGACCTTTCGATTGAGGGTCTTAAGCAGTGGGCTTTCCATAAGGTAGGAGGTTATTGAAAAAGGGGAAGCCCAAAAACAAAAAGAGCTTATTAGCTTTCTATTAACAATCTCCTCTTTCCTCGTGCATACAAAAATCTCGCTTCTCTTACCCCCCTCCCATCACCCCGGCATCGGATTCTCACACTCGGAGCGGCTCCCTGTGCCAACCTCGGTGAATGTCGTAGTTTCGCTTTAAAAATAAAAAAGAACTTGAAGATTGGGAGCAACCTTCCTTCGTGGCTGTTGGACATCTTCCGATTCGTAAGACAAAACTTTAATATCATCTCTATAGTTCCGCTTCTTGCTCTAAAGAAAGGGTAGCGGAAAGGAATAAGTGGGATAAAGGGTCAACCAGATAGCACAATGATCCATTTCCATTCTTCCCTTCGCTGTCTTCCTTGTCTGATCGCAGTAGCTTTAGCAAGGACTATCGGATCTGACGGAAGAACCGCGAGTATGATAACAGGTCAGAATCTGGTCCTTGTAGGAAAACCTCTTTTATGTATGTTTGAACCGTTTTTGTTATGATGGTTTAGAAATACGGTGTCTTTCTTGTGTTTCTCTCCCTTCTATTTTGCATCTCCTTCTTTTTTTATTTACTGCGCATCTATCTACTTAATCGCTTGGGTATTCATTCTTTTTGGAGATCTTGTTTTCCCCTTTCTAATTGTGGGTGTATCGGGGACTTCCGGGGAATCAAGCTCATAAAAACCTTGCCCTCGGTGGGACATTGACTTAAATCGTCCTCCAGCGGCTGAGCCGGAGCCTGCCTCCTCCACATCGGACCACCCGAAGGAGGTAGTGGATCAAGCTCTCTCGGAAGCGGAGGATAGGATTCTGTATCGATTACGCCCATTCCCTCAAGCAAATGCGGACAAGCTGCTTATGGAGGAAGCGCGAGCGATCGCTCAACTAAAAGAAAGGGCAGATTGTCGATCGAATGGCGCAATTGGATTCCGCCGCGGACTTTTGGCGAGAAAAAAATGCAATTCATTATTGGGGAGTCAATCCTTACGAATAGGCAAACTGAGTATCCTTCCCATAAACTGTCTCAGATGCTTGAGGAATTGTGTCGCGCGGATGCCCACACATCCTCTATCTACTTTTAAAAAAAGATTTCTACTATATATATAAAAAACAACTATTTGAAATTGGAGTCCTTCAGCTTCCTATATTCCCACCAATGTGATCCCCATTACTGATGGACAAATCTGTCACTTTTTTCTTCTTCGTATTCCGACAGAAGAAGGTGTAGTCTCCCTCTCTTCTCATACAAGAAGAAAGGGAAGAGGCCTCTTAGGACCTAGCGCTGGGGGGGGGAGGGGAATGATGGAGGACCAGTCCCAGTCAAAGATTTTAGATTTAGACAAACTTATTTTTTTCGTAAAAGTCGAAATGAAATTAATTAGGGCAATTACATTATATTTGGTATTTTGCTTTTGTTTTTGATTAGGGAATGCTGAAAATTTCACTCGCTCAAGCTAAATGAGTTCTTTTGCGAAGGATTCAATTGCCTGCTTTATTGTACCGGTAAGCTCTGCCTATCCATGCAATAGCTTCCGAGCAAGTTATGTGGTTCTACACAAAATGGCTACTAAAGTGAAGCAGCTACTAGAAAGAAACACTCGCTATGTGTGATTCGATGTTAAGGCCCCTACAGCAAGTTCATTTTTCCTAACCAAAGAAGAGATATAGATTACGTTCATCTCATAAAGATGTTCCTTTTTTTTCACTCCTAAATGAAAGCGAAACTCAATTCTAAGAGAACTCCTAGCGCAAAAGACTAGTCGCTGCGATGCCTGAATGCCTTTGAGCTCTTGTTCGAGTGAGCGGGTAAGCAAGCAGGTACGCCCGAGTTATGTAAGAGAACTACTAATAAGTCTTCTCATCTCTAAGCCAGCTAATTTCTCACAAGCTACGCACCTTTGTGTACTTACAGCCAAGTACAGTTGCTGTTGTTGAGTTAAACAAACGGTAGTAAGATAATAGGCGGATGGAGGGCCTATTCTGGACCAATTAGAAACCAAAATCCCGATGCGCTGACATTGTTATGAATGAGTTTATGTCTTAAGAGAGCTAGTAGTTATGAGTTCGTAGCTAAAGTCAAACTGGAGCTAGGAACGTAGCTGTGAACGGAGCTACCGGGTCAACGAGTGAGCTTATTAAAGCGCGAATCCTAGAGGAGGATCAAGGGGGTCAGATCCCCGGGTGGGACAAATATGGTCTTTGTCTTTGCAAGGTAAAGCGGTAAACTATGGATTTAAACTAAGGTAACGTGCCCTAAGATAAGGCACAGTCAAAGCAGGGACTTAGAGACTAGCATCCGATTGTGGGCATCTTTCGATTGAGTAGGTCAGGAAAGAGACAACAGGCGATTATCCCTTTTTTTCTTCCAACAGCGGAAACGCCGCAATTCCGGAGTAGTCGTAGTTAGCCTAAGGACCGGAATAAGAGGTTTCGTGGGGCTACCTACTTTTTTTTTGCTAGGAACGACTTGCCTAGTTGGAACTCTTCTCCGCCGACTCCTGAGGCTAGAATGGCGTACTACAGATCCGTGCGTTCTTGCCCGCTTGGTACTTGGATCCCTAATCTAGAAGATCCCGAGCCTGTAATCTCCTTCTTCTACCAAGAGAATGCCTTTCTTTTGGTAGCTACCGATTACTTCACCAAATGGGTCGAAGCTGAGCCATCTAAGGTCTGTCTTCCCTACCAGATCAGGTTTTCCCAGACGCGAGTCGAGTCATTCATCTTCTTCATCAGGCTTCCTTCTCGCAGTCGAAGCGGTAGCGGTACTGGAACGAGTTCCCTATTCGATATGGTTTCATTCCACCAGTCCCCTAACATAGATAGCACTGGGTCAAAGGGCTTCACTTCGGAACCTTTTCTTGCTTTCCTTCCGTGGGCATGAAATGAACCCTGAGGTTACTCTGTCCCTGGCATCCCTTTCTGCCCCCCAACTTTATTCACTTCGCGGTAAACGGAGACTTTCCAATAGCCAGCAGGTCAAAGCCTTTTTTGGGGTGGGGTCCAAGGGTGCCGCCCCCTACTACCCAATTCCTGTCTTCGGAACTACGGGGATAGGTGACTTTCTGCGATGGCCCTCCACCTCGTTGGGAAAAGTGAAAGGAAATAACAAGCCCTAAACTAAAAACCAACTAGCAGCTTATCAACCACCGAAGACAGACTCATGTTGGCGATGCCATGGTCAAGTAAGAGAACGACCCATTCATCCAAAGTAGTCTTTTAGTATAGAACAGAGGCATTCTGAGCCGACTACATGCGCATCTAGTGCAGTGGCTTGGAAGCAAGCTACCTTGACCATCTTCCGAACTTATCCAGAATTGACTGATCAAACGCAGTAGGGGCGGACTGCTCTACATTCAGCCACGCCACAGTGACCCCCGAAGCGATCTTCTGATAGTTGCGGGACGAAATCCGGCAGCCAATTGCTGGCTCTGAATAACCAGCCCGGTAATAAGTTCAATTCTTCCATAACATAACGGGGCGGGGTTGCGCGCGAGCCGAGTGACGGAGGTGCACAAGAGTACTTCGCGCCACAACCATCTCTTTTTTATAAGTTCTACGGACCGATGCCTGCTGCTTCATCCGGGAGAAAAGAATCATAGATATGCCGGTCATTAGAAGGAAGAACCGCCATAAAAAGATTCCTCGTGTATCATCTGTAGCAAAACTATGAACGGAAGCTAGCAATCCGGACCGTATTGAAAAGGTTCCTGAGACACAGCATGGAAGAGTCACAATATTCAGAAACGAGATCCAAGAATGAAGAAGGGGTATAATTACGGAATGAATACGAGCTGTGGCTAATACCCAAGGCATAAAAGAAGCATTTTCTACGGGATCCCGAAACCACCAGCCACCCCGACCTAATTCATGATGAGCCCACCAACTTCCTGGCATGATGCCCACGGTTAAAAACCACCGACATGTCAAGATCCAAATTCGAATCTGTTCCTGGTCCTGGTCAGATACCACTGTGTTCGCGCCGGCGCTCCAACAAAGAGGCGAAGTAGTGGTATCTTTCTGTTCATTACGAACGACACGCTTCGCCTGCTCCCCCCCCGTGTCCACTAGCGCTCCTGTCCAGAGCGAAGAGAAGGCGAAAAAGCGCCGCCAAAGCAGCATGAGCAGGCTTCTATTGCTACGCAACAAGAGAGCTGGATAGCATTTTGCGACCACATGTTTGAATTTTTTGGTAAAAAGCTCGCTTGTTATACGGGATCCGACGCATCCAGCAGAGCGAAGCAGCGTTCCCTTCTTTTCGGCGGCATCCTTCCGCATTGGCGGCGAGTGGAGTGCCACAATCCCATTCATCATTTTTGATCTACATAATCCAAATCCCATAGCACTGGCGACGTCTCCGGCATAAATGCAAGGAGGATGTATAGCTGATATAGGATCTTGTGGAACAGGATTTGATTCTGCAAGCGGTTCGGTACGAACGAAGAAATTTCGAACAAAAGGATCGGAACTCGCTGATAGGAAAGGAGAGAAAAACAAAGCAATGCCAAGAGCTCCGTCAATCCGCTGTTCATCGATAGACGAAGCTCTCTCTTTATCATCTCGTGCCAGATGCAACAAAGGATGAGTCCTTCTTTTTCCTTCTCGCGAACCACGGGAGCGCCTAGCACCCAGAGGAGCTAAGCTAATTTTCCTTTCAGGGTAAAGCGGCGCATAAAAAAGGGCTGGCCCGTCAAACGTCCGGTTCCTTCGCGAACGAAGTTCAGAATCAACAAGGGTTCGTAGAACGAAGGGAGTGTACAACTGGGGCGCAGCCCCACTTTTTTGTTCGTAACGAGGGAGAGATAGAATGGAGTTCTTCACGAAGTTCGAGACAAAGTAATACAAAACTTCTCTATGGCCTCCTCGTTTTGAGACATTATGGCTTTGGGGTCGACCCCGGTAACAAAGAAGGAATCCATAAAAACGTGGGATCCGACACCATGATAAAATACTACCCTCATGATTAGACCATGTCCCTGAGATTTGATAAAAGAAAGGTGCATTAGCGGTTAATACGTTGTAATTGGATAAGTTATTAGGAATATGACGGAACGAAAGACCAAGGAAAGAAAGAAGAATGCACCAAAATGCAGGTGCTGCACCAAACGCTGGTGGTTGTTTCTTGTTGTAAGTGAATGCAACGAAAAGACCCGGAAATAACGATAAATGAAAGAATTCATAAATTATTGACATTTCGTGCTGTGCTCATTTCAAAATTTCTGCTTTGTCCCATCATCCGGTAACCACAGGACAGGATGATCCACAAGAAAGGTGGCAGGATTCGAACCTATGGCCGGCCCGCCCCTGACCTGCTGGGTTGGGTGGCCGGGTTAGCACCCCTCGTCGCCCCTGTACCCGAAACAGATGCGCTGCGCTACCCAGCGCGTAACCTTGTCTCCCCTACTCCTCTTCTGGTTATGCCATTACCAATCGCGGGTAACCCCCGGGCCGCCCCTGACCTAATAAGATAAGAACGATTATCCTTATTACCAAACAGCGATAGTTTCACGATCCCGACCAGCAACTTGTTGGGAGTAGGGGCATCCAAGCTTGCCCAACCTAGACATTGTAACTGAAAGTCCTGCCTACTTGTAGGCTTAGGGTAGTCCTCGAAAACCTTCTTCTTTTACTGGCTTGGGAAAGACCCGTAGGCTATGGATCCCACTAATGGAATGGGACTATAACCATACTTCCATGGTCTAGGTTCAAGGACAATCAAGATGGAGGCTTGGAGTATCTAAGGCTTCATGGACCCCATTTTTAGGGCTTTGAAGGACGGACTCGCTAGTGTCCCAAGGATTGACCGGTGACACTACTAACTGAATTGCCCTAATATATGTTTTTTTCCACAGGACTGAATCCATAGAAACCTTGGCTTAGTGCCATTACTGTAAGCGGCGGATGATTGGTATGCAGGATCGGTTGCAACGGTTTCACATGAATGTGAATCAAGAGATTGGCTTGAATTGAAAGGCTTTCCAACTAGCCATTGTACCTGAGATTGCGATAAGTCCTTCTTCTTTTGAGCTTGTTCTTGGTCCCGAGGGAAATGGGGTGACAAAGAGCAGCTTGCTTCTCCAATTGGATCATTGCTCGACTCGATGGGTAACTTCTAGTGGTTTGCCGGGGAAGCTCTTGTTTTTCTTTCAGGAGTTGGTTGGTGGCATGGACACCTAGCCTTTTCTTATTTTTAGTATTTGTTTGCTGGCACAGGTAGTAGATTCATTCTCCACTCCAGCAGTAGCAGATGTAGAATCTGAAAGGTGGGATTCCCGGTTGATTGGATGCTTCCGTTAGAGCTTCTTCCCCTCCTGTCATTTAAGGGCACCTAGCTTACAATCACTAGTGAAAGAGTGCCAATTGACCCAACTAGCGAATCTGTTTACAACCATTCCATCTTTTTCATTTCCGTGAATACCGCTCGAAAGCAGTCATTTTTCGGCTTGATAGCACTAGCACGATCCATCCATCTCCCTCCGGAGAGTGAGTAAGAGGTGGAAGGACTGTCGATAGCAGGTAGGGTAAACGGATATGGATGATAGTTGGGATCCCAGGTAGGAGAGCCAGCCATACATAGAAGACAAGGAAATCCCCTCTCTTCCTCCTTCCGTACCTCTTATGGACAAACCCTTCTTTGTACCTTCCTTTCAATCCAACGAAGGAATGCCGGAATACCATGAATCAGACTAAGGGAAGATCGATCACACCCTCAAAACCAATAACCATCGCTTACTGCCCTTTCACTTTGAAGTCTTATCCGGGTTCTTCCCTGTCCAGAGCCAAGCATCAAAGGAAGGATATCACCCTACGGTCTTGCTAGTTCTTCTTCAGCAGGTAAGTGAGCGGGCGGTGCAGCCTTAATCCTTAAGCCCTTGCTTGCTCCTTCAGCCTTGGAGCACCGCTTAATTGATGATAATGCCACCACCTTGCAACTAAGAGATGGGTAAAGTCATTATGTGAAGAGAGAGGGCTACTCTACTACGGAGTCTCTCACCCAAGAGTGGCATTAGTTACCCCAAAGGAAGTTGCTGAAGTCCCTACTTCAGTTCTTAGGTGACCTAATTACCTACTTCTGCCGGCGCTCAAAAGGGAGAGAGTCGTTCCAAGGCCTGTGGATCAGGTCCCGGGTTCAACCATACTGCGAATTCTCAAATGTTGGGTAAAGAGGAGCGCCCCACGTCGCTCTCACCATCTTCTTTGTTCTCTTTGCGCGCTTCACTTTATCTAAACTAAAAAGGGGTGAGTACGATATCTTTATAACAAAGGGAGTCCCGGTTCAATTCAATGATTTTTTACTTAGTTGCTCCCACAGATAGAATAACCCCATCATTGGGATGCCAGACGATGGGTTAAGCTCCTAAGATCGATGAAAGCTTTTATTTGAGGGTCGATAAGGATTTCAATTTCCCCTATAAGAGGATCCCTTGCGTGCTATGTCTACGGGTCTCTCAAATACAAGAAAATTAGATCAAGCAGGAACCCAGCACGGGAGTCTTATACTTTTCGACTTGGGAGATTGCATAAGGAGAGCACCCTTCTTCTACCTCGGTGATTGAAAGGGTTTGGGATCAACACGAAGGCTATTTTACGCACTGCTGAGTGTAAGCATCGACATTTGATAGAGGTCAGTCGGGCCCCGGCCTTATTATTTTAAAAGTCAAGCAGGTATACCTGCTAAATATTGGCTTGAAGCTCTCCATTTTTGCAGTCTATGCCATGAAGAAGTTGCCAAGCCGTACAATTGGATATAGGTATAGGTATAGGGATATTTTGACTATATTTGGCTCCTTGCCTTTCCCAGTCAAGTAGTCCACCATCCCCATACTTTTTTATTGACAAGAGTGCAGACCGCAAGAGAATTGCTTCCATCGAGCTAGTAGTTATCTGAAGCGAAGGAATCTCATTCAAGGCTCCAAGACCCCTGACTCTGACTACTGTGTGAAACTTGGCTAACCTCCGACATAGTTCTAGACCAGTCTAAACTACTCCAAACAGAAGGATAAAGAAAATCACCACAACGCAACAAAAAAAGGCCTCTTCTCTTTATTACCCTAGCCTCTAGTGAGTTAGAGACAAGGACTATTCCCACTAATGAAATGAATCATCCAAAAGGAAGTACATAAATCCCTTTAGGATAAGGAATTACCGGTATGGGATGCGGAATAACCATATGAACCGTATTCCTCTCCTGCTTGACTCTAACAAGGGAATCCCCGCATCAAAGCCTTCTTGTTTACCGATCTGCGTAAAAGCTTTATGTTTGAGTACTGGCCTTCCTCTCGCTCTTCTTAAACTACCCGTCCGATCGCTTTCAGGAAAGGAGCATTGCCTAATATGTTATGTGGATTTGCCGAGATGCCCAACATTCCTGACTGATGGTCTTCCCAAAGATGTACTTTCGGTGTCAAGAAAAGATCCTGCTAAAACCAGAATCGGGGGATCCGCTCAATGGTCTATTTTAGATACCGTGCCCAATTCTAAGAAATGGAAGAAGTTGCTTGACCTTATCCTTGTGACCTACGAGCCAAGAATGAATAAAGAAAAAAAGAAAGGAGACCAAGATGGGCACACTCACTTCAGGTACGCAGTAACTTGCTCGGGACAATGGGAAATTAGTCTCATAGTTGCCTGTTTAGATTCCCGATTATTAGTAAGGCAAGCGGTAAACGTTCTATGCTAAGGCCGATTTCGCTACTGAAATTCCAGAGTATAGGCTACTCAATGAGAAGGAGACCTGCATAACCTTGTAATTGCCATTACAACTCTACTGTAACAGAAGTCGAAAGGATAAAAGAAAGATACCCGGGCATGAGAAAGTAAGACTGAGGAACAGACGTATAAACAGAACAGCCAGATAGCGGGAAGAAAAGATAAGCTCCAATGGACATTAGAATAAGAATACGCGGGCTTTCCCGCTTGAGTCGAGGAGGCTTGTTTCCGTACCCAGAACCGGTTAGTCCTTACCAACTGAAAGAACTAGTCTTGATGCCGAAAATCCCATCTTTTTTTGTAATTAAAGTGAACCTATAACTTTCTACCTTAGTGCCGCTGTTGGAACTGCAGATTCTTTATGACTGGACGGGTACGACCTCTTGCTTCTCAATGTCATGGAATGGATAGGTGATGTTTCCAACCGGGAAAGACGAAAAAGAAAAAAGAAATGAAATAAGAGCGGGTGAAGGAGTTCAGTTAGAGATCTGTTTCTAGACCTTGAAGTCACTTCCGGGATTAGCTTGATTTGGGCTAGGAAATCCTTTGATTTGTAGCATATTACGTGAAACCTATACTCTTCTGGTTAGTTTCTTCCGCATCCTCACCATCTAATTCAAACTCATTTCCGACTGCTGCAACCTTTGCCGGGCGGGAAAGAAGAAGGAATTGAATCCAAACCCCTAACTCGAGAAAAATTATTCATCTGCACCTGAGACAAGTAACGGATATCCCACTCCGGTAAGCTAGCAAATAATATAGAAGATTCGAATTTTTTAAAGTTCTTTTTAAAACTCAGAAAGTTCTCTTCGATTCGAGTCGAGTGCATAAGCCGCTTTCCCTTTAGGAATCTTGTCTCAAGCCATTGATCTTAGCTTTGGCCCTCTCTGGAAAGGAAAATCTGAAAGCTTCCCTATTTTTTCTGCCTCTCCAGTTCAACAACTGGATTCTTTCTTCTGGTTTACCAAGATCTTAGTCATTTCACCTCTGTACTTTGATTAAGAGTTCAAAAGGCAAGGATTAGGTTTTTTTTGTGAATAGGTCCCTTAAACTAACCTATCCATGGGATAAACCCTCTGAGTTTCTTTCCTAGTCCTGATTGAAAGAAAAGATTTGTGAGATCGATAGAGACAACGAGGCCAAGGGAAGAGAGCCATTCTTTCTAAGAGAACGGGAATACGGAATGGACCGACAGATAGAGACAAAAGAGCAACTACAGTAGCGACAGATTCCTCCTCTACCCTCTTCTGCTCCTTCGATGAACTCGGCTATTGCTGAAAGTTCACTTCAATAAATAAGACTGTGAAAGACTTCTCGATTCACTAGCACAGCGCTTCTTCCGCTTTTTTCTGACCTTGAGTTGAGGAAACTGGCTAGGACAAACTCTCCTTCATTCAAATGAAAGGATGGGAAATGAAAAAGGAATAGAAGTAGGCAAAGAAGCTCTTAGCAAGAAGGAAAGGCTTCCAGTTGCTATTGAATCCGGAATAAGGCAATCCTTATTAGAATATGCCAACATAAGCATAAGACAGCAAAGTGGATGCATCGAAGAATGCCCTCTTAGAAGGAAGAATTGGATGTGCGCAGAGGATTCATCTTTCAACAGCATTTCCGACATTCACCATCAAAAGGAGGATCTGACACTAGCACTAGGATCTGTCTATGCTTGGACTGATTGGACGAGCATCCGCTTTTCGACATACCGAGACTTCTTATTCCTCAGCGAGCCTGATTCCGCATGGGCAACAAGGAAAGGCAATGAAATTGTTTAGATATCCCCGTCAAAGCAAGGAGCTGTTAGCTATATGTCTGCCTCTTCGGGACAGTTAACTTCTTTTCTTTTTCCAGCCTTTGAGGGGAGCCTCGCCTCATAGTATAGGGTAGTTGGAATGTCTTTGCAATAAGAGTGGAGAATCAGCTGTTATAGGCTGCAATAAATAATATATTAGGAATCTCTGTCTCTATGTCATCAAACGGTTTGATCAATTGAATTCTAAGAGCAGGGGGCATCCATAGTAGGAAGAGGACAAGGAAGTGATTGATCGGAGTTTGCCAGGCCAGGAGTTGAAGAAGGAGCTAGCATTTCTTCAGTGATCAATCTCGTTCCAACAATTGTTCTGACTCGTTTAGGTCAACTCGTCAATCCGTATCTAATAGCCGCCGAAAGCCAAAGCTTCACTCCAGGTCGAAATCACTGCCTTTCGATCAATCCTTTAGATTCTGATGGCATCAACATGACATTAGACTTTTTCCTTAGAGAAGCGGGTGAAAGGCGGCAGGCAAAGCCATAAGAGAGAGTCCTTCTTCCACGAATAGCGATTCCTATTCTGATAGCTAGGAGAGAAGAAGAGGGGCAACCTATATAAAGATTAAGGCGGATATTCTCTGCTGTTCTTGATGTCTATGAAAGTGTCTTCTCTTTGTAGTTTGGAGAGCAGGATGGCACAATGGGAGGTTCAGGAATCAAAGCCTTTGCCTTTCTCCTTGTTGTTAACTGTAGGGTAGTCGAAGATTTGTAGAATGCGTTAGAAGGCATTAAGGGTTATAAAGGAGAAAGCGGACTCACTTCACGAGCTGTAAGCCCAGGGAAGCTCTTTCACCTTCTTAATAGATCAACTAACCTGGACCCCGTAGCTCACCTTTCAGTCGAGGAAGTCGGATCTACTATATATATAGTCTATCCTTCCCACCACCCGCCTTTCTGGCAATATCTCCGCAAGAGCTTCTCCCTATTAGATATATATTCCTATAGAAAGAAGCTAATCCTGATACAAGATCCGAGCATGCGGGTCCTTTGGCTGGCTCTTTAGGATGGTTTAGCTATAGGAGACCGAGGTAGCCGTTGTTCCATCATCAAGGGCAAGTCTTCCTCATGGAAAGAGCATGAGCGTAGAACAAGGATGAATCCATAGAAAGAAGCCAAGATAAGATAAACTCAGAGCATAACAGAGTGCAAACCCACTCGAGAGAGCCTAAGAAAGAGCTGAAAAGAGGCAGCCCTAGTGAAGACCTTTCATGGATGCCTACTCAACAAATTCTTAGAGTTCCCACTATCGGCTAAGCGGAAGGAAGTGAAGAAAGAAAAACGGACTGGACCAGCGGGAAAGGGTGATCGATCATAAGGAAGGCTTACGTCTTCATCTCTTGCTTCCAAGTGAGAGTCAGGAGGAAGAAAAAGACCAAGCAAGGGTTAAGATTCGTTCTCACAGAGAATTAGGGAGAAGAAGACCGTAGGACTCTGAAGTCAGGGATATGAGGCTCGGTCTACAGGCCTTACGTCAAAGCCCGGGAACAGATGGGAAGTGCACCAACGCTCGGATATGAATTGGAACCCCCTCCGAAATTCGGTTCATACTCAAATAGATTCCCAATCCCATTCCACAATCTACGCTACGGGTCAGGGAGGCTAACCATATGAGGAGCCCCACCACTAGGACTTGTTCAAGCAACAAGTTGGTATGGCCCATTTCATACCTAATCCCATGGACATATCTGATCATTGAATGGGGGCCCTCCACAGGGATAGATACCCGAGTTAGGTATCAGTCCCACCTACCGATCATTAGTACAACGACCTGTCATATCATATACCCCAGACGGCCTGATCAGATGTTTCGGTACCAATGCAGTTAGTCTAATGCATTCTGGACTGGATATGGCCCACCTATCTTTCGAGGTCACTAGTTTACACTTTCACCAACCTTTCCCATATCCGTTTTTTATGAGCAAGGGATAAAGGCCAGACAGTAATCAAGCTACTTACAATTGGATAGTACCCCTTCCATCGGAGGACTGGGTGGAGAGTGACAAATATGAGAAAAGCCTACTTACTAGCCTCCGTGAGAGGATACCACTTTGGTAGATGCTAGGGATTGGTGAGTTAGGGCAGCGAGGGATGGTGTGACATGTCTGGTCATCGCATCGATGAGAACGATGGCCGATGATATCCGAGGAGATTAGGCACCGTCGGCTTTTTTTACCTCAAAGTAAACTCGTGCTTTTCGTCGTCCTTCCCTATCTAGAGCTGGAACTTGACTAGAAAAAGACTTTTTTTGATCCCATACTGACTTGTCTTCCTGTTGGTGGTTGTGAAAGTTCAGATTTCGAGCTTAAACAGCGGAGAAGCGGATAACCTTCTATTTTTTGGGGAGTCTTTCAGGATCGATTCAAAAGGCCAGTGAAAGTACGCGGACGGATAAATCCAACAAAACCACACCGTACCGGGCCAGTAGACCTTCTTTCTCTTCTCTGAAAGGCTGTCTCCTGCCCCCAACTAGCGAGCGGCTATAACCGATGGGCGCATGGCGACCACTACTCTACCCGAAAACTAGGGTTAAGTGGGGAACCTTCTCATCGTGTTAAGCTTGCGAGCCTGTCTGTAATAGGCCCAAGCGTCTCTTGTGCTTAATCTCGAGTCTATTCCAGTGAGAAGCTTCGCAATACCCTAACACTCCATAGGCGAAAGAAATCAATAAGGATAGATATATAGATTACGCACATAGTGGTCTGGGCATTGATTTCATGTAGTGCGTACCACCGGCGGAAAGTGATTCGCTTAACACACTTGTTCGCTTGAATACAGTAGGTAGGGAAGGACAGGATATTCCTCGTCGGTTCTATTCGGTGGTGGTGGCTTAGCTTTGAATTTCTTTCCACTCATTTTGGCTTTTTCCTTTTCTTATTCATGCTTGCTCCACTAGCCTCAAACTCCATTCCAATTTCGAATCGACCCATTAATTAGAGAAAGAAGGCTTTTCTGCTTAGCAGAACCCGATTCTCCGCTCAAAACATCTGATCTTCCGACTTAAACAACCGATTCCATTTCTATCCTTTTTTTTCTATGATCAATTCAATAAAGACTTCCTTCTCAACTGACAACCCCACCCGATGGGCCTGTTCATCAGCGATATTCTTTGTAGGGCTTTCGGCTGCCTTCCTTTATTTTTGGGCTAAGGCTAGCTTTCCTAAGTAAGTTCCAGAGTGCATGAGTGAATCTTGATCTGTATTCAAGGTATGCCCTTTCTAGTTCTGTTAGAATATTGACTTCGGTTAAGCTGAGGTTAGCGAAGTCAATCCTTTGCTTGGGTCCTAGGAGGTCGGAGATAAGAGCGCTGTGTTTAAGTCGTCTGGCCGTAATACTTTCTCTGCGCCAGTAAGAGTAAGAGCTTGAGAAGAAGGGAAAGAGGAAGAAGTATTCAAATAATTCACTCCTTTCCCGAAAGCTTGACTTTCTTCTTTCTTTATATACTTAATAAGACAATACTATAAAAAAAAGACTTGGACGAGATCAGATTGAGAACTATGAATAGTAGGAATAGTCTAAAGCAGTGGTTAACTAGAAGAAGAGTCAAAGACTTTTTCCTAGCCGCTGATGGAGACAATGTGGGACCTCGTGCTCAGCCGGTTGCTCTTTTAGATAAACCTCATTTCCGGAACATTGCCTCGGTAGAAGCAAACCCAACTAATACGCAAGCCCATCTCCCGATACAATCAAATCAAAGCAAAGCAAAAGTGCCTTGCGGCTGTCGCGCCTCTCTCTCTGTCTCTGTACCTTGTGTTTGTCCTTGTTGTTTAAGATTACTAGGGGTCTTTCTATTCCTTCCTCCGATCACAGACTTTGTTTGATCAAATTCCCCGGGGCTCCCCTCGAACTGATATCCAAAGATTCCCTGTAACAGGATGGTTTGAAATGATGGTTTATTACAGGTTCTGGTGACATGAATAGGATGAGCCGGAACATGGATAACGTAGTGGTTCGAGCCGGTCGAGAGTACGAGATTACTGACCGAAGACTCTTCCATTGAGATGGGCCGAAGCCCTGCTAGCGAAGGAATGCATCCAACAGTGTTCTGTCTCATTGGTCCTCTCATGCCATAATTTGCTCATAAATCCACTTTGTTCTCCCGGAAATAACTTTCATTATAATACATGACTTATGTGACTTCGATCTGATACCTCTCGATTCAGATAGGAAATGCGCATTTGTCTCATTTTGACTCTCCCCATCTCGAATTCTACTAATTGGATATGGGACTGGTTGTGAAGGGAAGCTTTGTGGGAGAAAGGAGGAAAAGGTCAGGCTAGTCAAGGCTTTACTCAAACATATGGGATAGATTAAGAGGAAGCCTTTGCCCCGGTAGCCAAGATGAAGTCTGTTCGTCTCCTGCTCTCTATTGCTGCGAATCGAGATTGGCCTCTGTTCCAATTAGATGTTCAAAATGCCTTCCTGAACGGGGACCTCAAGGAATAAGTTTACATGAGTCCTCCACCCGGTTGTGTAAGGGGGGGGGGAGAACAAGAGAGGTCAACTGGAGTGGAAGCCAAACGACGGGGCCGATAATCTGTGATCGATCCGAAGAACCACTGCCAGATACGATTCTGCTCCCCCTTCGTACTACCAATGCGATTCTTGCCCGGCTTTCTTTCGGCTTAAGAAGGCTGCGGTGAGAATGAGGATCACTTCGGAACTCTAGGAAAATGGGCGTTTTAGGGCGGGATCTAAAAGTTCTCCAACGTGTTGCGGAGCCTTCGGCCGTGAGAGGGTCTGTCTTTTGGCTTCCTCAGGGCCGTGTGAAGCTTAGCTTGCTTTAGCAGCCACGTGATGATTCAAGATTCGTGGTAGGCGTAGGAGCTGGGCGAAGCGGTAGCGAAGCTCAGGTGGTGATGCAAGTGCGCGGTGAGCGTAGTAGCCCCCTCGGGCATGCTCTTTGTACAACCAAGCGAAGAGCTAGTGAGGGCCGGAAATATCGTATGTAGTGTAGAATCGGATCTGACTTTACTAGGATTGGAACAAGCGAGGAACGAGTGACCACAAGCTCCGCTTAAGCGCTCGACATTTAGCTTAAAACATGTTCATCATGTGGCCGAGCGAAGCGCACCTGCGTGAAGCAGCCTAGCATCACTTTAGATAGGAGCAGAATGGATGACTTACAACTGAAAGTTCTTCGGATCGATATATCGTACGACGTAATGGAGATCTTGGTCTAGGTCCGGTGGTTCGCAGAATTCGGGACCTAACGATGTTCGATTCGTCACATGAACGGGAGCGGACGATTCCCTCGTCTCTCCCTTTTTCGGGGAATGGCTGCAATCACAAGCAAGTGATTGAATGAGTGGGGGGAAAGCACATGCGGGATAAGCAGGTCTTTCAGGAGACGGTCTAGAAAGAAAAGAGAACTCTCAACAAGCTGGAACTAATCAAGATCAATAGGAAGAGGAGTTAGCTAGAAATTCATTTTTTGACAAAGTTCATGCCACGACGATCTATATGGAAGGGCTGTTTTGTTGATGCATTCCTGTTGAAGTTGAAAAAGAGACAAACACTCATGTTTCAGCTCCCGGATCTGCTTGGATTCTCGTAGAATAAGAGGAGCCGTCTTAGGAAATGACTGAACTTAAAAGACAGATGCCACCGCTGCGAGGCGAGGGAGTAACTTGTCTGATCTTGCGGTGCACTCACTCCCGTTACGAGAATGAAATGACGCCCCAGCTCGACTCGAGACCAAGACTCCTTACAACACAACTCGCACCAATAGCGGCACTGAGCGGCCGGAGATTGATTGAAAAGGCAGCCGCCCCTCCCCCCGCCTACCTACTCGTGCTCGTAGCTCGATCGGAGGTTAAGAGTGTGGTCCGGCGGAAAAACAGAAGTCGTCCGTATCAAGTGATACGTTAATTGCTCAGTAGTGCTTCGCCACTACCGTTGCTGGCGGAAATAGCTTAATGGTAGAGCATAGCCTTGCCAAGGCTGAGGTTGAGGG
>NW_028196780.1:25000-27500 GCF_037176805.1 Vigna unguiculata
ACTGAGTGGACAGGGGGCAGGGAAGTTCAGTTACAGAAATGGTAGTCGTGGACTGGTACCGCAGTACTGCCTACTTTTGGTAATCCTTATTGTGATCCCTAACTCTGGGCTAAGATAGTCTCTAAAGTGCTAGCGTGACGGGAGAGCAAATAGCAATGAACCTTATCTAAAGTATTAGTTCCCTCCTACCAATAACTTTTTTTTAAGTTCTCTATGCGGGGAAAAGGCTACCGATAGGCGGATTGACGCATCTGAGCAGGCAGGGGATACTTAGTGCTTGGAATATGAATGCTATGAGGCTTGGGCGAGAGAGCAGGTCTAGGAGGCCCAGATATTGCATCATGTGAAAGCAGCGAAAAGACCCATAAGAGCTGTAAACAAGTGAGATAGGCACGAAAGGGGGGCATTCTGGGGATGTCTTTCATCAGCCAGCACCTTCAACAGCCAGTAGGACAGATGCCGAGACGGATTCCCCCAGATTCAAGATAGGGTACGCCCGATGACCAGGCAGGGCAGCCCCCTTGGTTGTGAATCCCATAGGTCTAGAGCACGATCACGTGAAGAAGAACATACCACCGGTTGATTCACTTGTCTGATTCGGTATGTAGGCACAGAGAAAGTGTTCCAGCTTGAGCCAAGAGAGTCTCAACCTTCTATGTAGTACATCCACAACTTCTCAGCTCTTTCATTGCAACTCACCACCCAACAATGGCCACCCTCCCTAGGTTTAAGATAATAGGGCTTGATGCCTAGCGGCTTCCTTTGACGGGTTGTCTACCGATCTCACCGGTTCACTCCCTTGAGGAATGTTCCTCGAGTCGTGATGCTTTGATTGTCGTCTTTCGAATGAAGGAGATTAATAGATTATTCTTTTGAAACATATTCTTTTGCGCAGCATTAGTCTTTTCTTTTCAGACTGCTGTTCAAATCTCTTTTCAGCTTCTGCCTAAAGAAAATGGTCAGATCAATCATAGTTAAAGGAGGAGTTTCACGGGAGAGAGTGGTTGTCAAAGACTCAAACGACTTCAGCAGACTTCCCGGTCACTAATCACGATCAGTCATTTTGACTCTCACTGCTAAAAATTATTGGAGAATCTTCTCCATCTTGTCTAAGTGCTGAGACACGCTCGTCCCCTCTTGCATCTTGCTTGGAAAAAACCGTTGCCGAAGAAACTTCATGTTTACCATTGTCACTGACTCATACATTCTCTGTGGAGTCTCCCAGATTTCTCATGCAGACTGAATGTCTCCCACTGAAACTAGTACCTTATCCTTGACCACCATTAGCACAGCTTCGAAGAACCTCTTTTTTTTACTGTCCACAACTATAGATGTGTTCATTTCTTTTTTTTTGGCTACAACGGGTACGCTCTCTATAAGATTTGCTCGGGGCTGTTCACTTTCACTTGGTCGCCTGGTATCTTTGAAACCTCTTTGCTTGCGGAGGCAGGAGTGCGTCTGAGAGAGCGCTTCGCGAAAGAATCGTGTGGCGCGGTGAAAGGTTTACCGTTGGGGTTTCCGGCCCCCTGGTCTTCACCTAATTGTGGAAGAGGGGAGGTGCATTGAGTATAAACTCTCTCTCGCGCCTTTAGCTTGTTCCTGTTCGTCTATTCGGGACGGGGCAGGCAGCCCACATACATGAAGAGAAGAAGAGAGGAGAGGGGGTTCCCTGAGATTAAGGTGTCAAGGCGGTCGAAGAAGGCCACAAGTGGAAGCAACCGATGCTTTGGTCATTCAGTTGACTCCGCCAGTCCGTGCTTGCTGTCATGCTGGCGCAGGGCTTTCGGCCTTACCTACTATTGGATTTGAACCAATGACTCTCGCCGTATGAAAGCGATACTCTAACCGCTGAGTCAAGTAGGTCAAGCTGAGTCAAGTCAGATAAAATAGACCCCTATCAGAGAAAGCGTTATCACTATACGAGAGATCGGCCTATTCACTCAGCTAGGGAATAAGACTAACCTAATTTCCCTATTCACTGAACCCAAGACTAAGGGCAAAGATAACTTCCTTTGCCCCCTTCCTTCAACTTATAGGATGGAACCCGGACTCCTAACTAAACCCTCTTCCTTCCGATTGATTGTCTCGATTTCACTGCCTTGGTTGGCCACCATGCCTACTTCTCTCCAATGCCTCCTTCTTAAACCCCTTCGTACTGCAATCCAATCAATCGATCGATCAAGAGGCTAATCTCTTTTGTTTGGGCCGGTAGCTAAAAGTCCTCGCCTTCTCTTGAACAAGGGAAGGGCAGCATAGCATTAGCTTCAATTGAACAAGCTCAACCTTGAAAAAGAAAGGTGGTAGGCCGAAGAACCGTTGAACGCTTCAACTTGGCCACTGAAGAAGGCGAAGGCTGGGCAAGAGACTAGGCCAACTTACTGCTTACTGCCATGGTTTAAGCTTTAGGCTCCATAGACGGAACTTTTTGTTAGGTATTAGGGAGGGGAGGACACCACTCAGCACCTAAGGTGGGGTTCAATGCCTAACAAAAACGGCCAAA
>NW_028196780.1:35000-58838 GCF_037176805.1 Vigna unguiculata
ACGACCGAACAATTCAATTCGGTTAACAAACTACTTCTAGAATGAACTACATCCATCAACCGGCATACCTTTCTTCTCGTAACTACGATCTGTCTTCGTTCGGTGTTGATATGATCTTTCTATCAAGAGAAGATCGGGAATTGCCGCTAGGCTTTTCTTTTAGCTCTCACTCATCCCGGGCGATTCTGATTCTTATTGGCCACTAAGGAGTAGTTGTTTTGACCAAGAGAACGAGCTAGACAGAAAAGGTACCACCGAAAGAAGGTCGACCTCACCCCCTTTGGTAAACCGAAGCAGAGAAAGAGGAAGAAGCAAAGCTAGGCCATTCGATTAGGGATGTTCTCACCTGTGCGTACTATCTTGAAGAAGGAATATAAAAAAGAACCTGATTCTTTTTCGCATCTCCCAAGTTCGAATGCTTTTTTGCTGTTAAAAGAAATCGAATACCATTCGTGACCCAATTCAAAAACGGAGTGACTGAAGACCTCCTCCCCCTTTCCCGCCTATCCCTCCCGCAAGAGAGGACTCGTTCTGGCTTTAAAGAGCCTCTTTTTTAGCAGTCTCGCCCATAAGATGAAGATTGACCATCTCTTCTTCCAAGCTTCTTTCTGCTTCTTCTCGGCGTAACGAAAGAACTAGATGAGGAGAGGCCTCCGGTTTCAAATCCCTACCCTACGCCTTACGAGGGCGCCCTAGCCAGATTCACTCCCAAGGGTCAATCAAGCCTTTGAAACTAGTTCAAATAGTCGTCACAGTCTTCGTTCCTGCTTTCAACGAGACTTTCTTAGCTGCATCAGCTTGTAAAACTCTCTCTCCTTCACCAGGAAAGGGAGAGCGGACAAAGTACCAGACGATTTGGGTTGGGTAAGAAGAGCGTACGATAAGAGTAAGCAGACGATGTCGATAGAAGACGATTCGTGGGATCTTCCTAAAAGTAAAATAAAGATAAAAATGAGCTAAGCTAAAGAAGGTATGCCCAGCCCATGAAATTCGATGTCGAATGAGTACGATTTCGAGCATAAAGAGAGAAGAAAAAGGAACTATTTAGCAAGAATCTAGGTTTAGCAAGATAGCTGCCAGAAAGACTGAGCTTAGGTGCATAGCGCTTAAATAAGTGGTTGAAGAGTAGCTTTCCATCCCGACAATGACTACTGACTTTCCATTTTTGGGATTTCACTTCACTTAAAAGACTGGACTTCCAGCAGCAATGAGAGCAAAGGCAAGGAATTGATGCGCCTCGAAGAATGGGGCAAGGCCAATTTCCAGACAATGGCAAGTGCTTGAGAAGGAGCTGTGAAAGAAGGGGCTGCTAGAGAATAGGGAGCTCTTGAAGAAGAAGGGATTGCGGGGTGAACGGCATTCTGTTGTACTACTAACACTAGCTGTACTAGAGTAGTTTAGTAGCGCCTTTTGAATCAAAATCAAATAGGCGAACCCTTTCCGAATCCGAAAGGCGAACAGCCCGCATTGCAAGCAAATAGATAGCCCCCGCCCGTTTGAGTCGTTGCGAGCCGGAAAGCGTACCGGCAGTTTGAGTCACGAAAGGGCCGCTTGCTTAATCTTTATTTTCTTATTTATATATATATATATACAAACAAAGAAGAAATTTTTTTATCCAATTGTTCATCTCCTGGGAAGAGGAAGAAGCAGATAGAGCAAAGGCCTCCTCTTTCCGTCCACTCTTCCCGAAGTGAGCGAATTGCATGTAGAGATCCGTAGGGGCTTATAGTTTAATCGGTTGAAACGTACCGCTCATAACGGTAATATTGTAGGTTCGAGCCCTACTAAGCCTACCACCCCCTTCTCTTCACCCGATACAAGAAGGCAGTCGAAGTCCCCTCCACTCTTCATTTTATGGGAAGACATCGCGTTCCTAGTCGATTTCCCTCATTGCACTGTCCCCTTAATGCTACGAAGTGAAGCAGGCATAGAGACCAACCAAACCATAGGGTATCTATCCTGTGATCTTTCATCAACCCCGGCTCGGTATCGGTAGTCTCAGTCTTTCCCTGCCTGCCCTGGTATGAGTTGAGAGTTTAAGAGGGAGTCTTATTCTACTCTAGGCTCACTCCACCCCCTGTCTTGTCTTATTTCAGGACTCGATTGTTAAGAAATCCCTGACTCTGTCTTTGGGCTAAAGCCTATAGTTCTCTCCTCACTAACGGAAGTATCTTAGTAAGTAGCATCAGCTCTTCCGGGGGGAAAGCCTAAGTCAGGAGTTTTAGCGGGCTATCCACAAGCATTAGTTCTCCCCCTGACCCGCCTCCCAACCTCAAGATCATCAGCGGACGACGCCTTCTTCCGAAAGTCCTCCCTCTTTGCCCCAGCGAAAGATACTTAAAAAGATCCGTATCTGATTCCTCGGGTCTTGCTGCGTCAGCTACCGTAGATAGGAATAAAGCTTAGTAGTAGGAAGCAAATAAAAGAAAGTATGCCCTACATGTCAACAGGGTGGAAGTTCAAAGCATCGAAGATGAGTACATGGAAGCACCAATGAAGAAAGTCCAGAGTGCAGATATAACCTTCTCGACAGAAGACATCTTGCTGGACAGGAAGAAGCATACATAAGCGGCCTCTTTTTCTCACCGAAGGGACTATACCAACCAAACCAAAAACCGGAAGAGGGATGCGCCATTAACAGCTTCAATACTGCCTTACGCATAATTTGATCATCGGCAGGGCGAGTTGATGGGCTACCATGACAGTAAAGAGCTCACATTTCAAGGGAAGATCGCCTCTGGATTCAGGATCAGACTTCGGAGCTTGTGCTCTACTAACGGAAGTAACCATACTAAGGGGTTTTCCAGGAGGAAGGGACCAGGCCCCACCTATACCTTGAGAGTGGGCAACGAGATGGCCTACTAGGTCCTACCCAAACCATGATTCGAATTTGGAATAGAGAAGGTCGGTTTATCTATATGCGGAATCGGCCTTCAATCCATAACTTTTCTAGTTGAGTTGACTACATTCCCACCCTTCTGCAGTCATCATTGACGAATTAGCATCAACGGGGTTTATTCAGTTTTACGACTCCGCATCCGCTCGTGACGGACTCGGGTCGAGGAACTCACTCAAAAGACTGACTTCGAATTCAAATTTTTAGTTTTAACTGTTTTTCTAAGGCCACTTAAAAAGAAGAGATTTTGCCCTGATCATTAGTCAAATCAAAGGGAAGTATAGGACTCTTGATTCGAAGTTACAGCCGTACCATAAGTATCTAGAATCCGTGGTATCCCGATTCGAAGATGTTGAGTTCCACTACCTACAACGAGATCAAAACTGTTTTTAAGATGCTTTAGCTACTCTAGCCTCTATGGTGGATATGCCGTCGGACGCTGATTTGCAACCCTTGCCTTGATAGTGCAAAAGAGAGAAAGACCAACTTTCTCTCTTTTATGGATCTAACGGCATAAGAAGGTTTTCCGTGGTACTCAAACATAAGAGCAATCAGGCAATACCTGACGAATACTACACCCATAGATAGGGTAGCACTCAGAAAGATAGCTGCCCGAGGGAAGGAAGTTTGATTTGATAAGAGGCACCACAGCGGAATCTACCTGAAGTGTGGAGATAAAAAGGCTTATGACGGAAATCCATAGTGGGGGCCTAGATGAATGGCCATGGATGAAGACTGTGCTCAGTTTGTTAGGAGGTATTACAAGTGTCAAGTCAAGTTCATGCCAATCCTATACAAAGTAGTATTAATAAAGAGGATAATCATGCAGTAGCTGGAATAAATCTAGATGAAGTTGCTGTTATAGCACATCTAAAACGTTTTGAATGCTAAAAAACGAAGATAAGACTGCCGTTAATAAGGTTTGAAATTGAAATGAGTTTCATGTCAGTAGGCACACCTCAGCTACAGTTGTTGATGGAAACAAGGGTTTACATTGAGCAAATCGGAATAGCGTGGAATTCCTTCATCATCATTTAGGCTTTTCTTGGTTTGTATTGATGACATTCTTTCTTAAATACAAAAAGGTAACTTAACTTCAAGTAACTGCTATGAGAGCCGAATCCCTTTAATTCGATTCATTAGGTTGGGAATAGTCCTTACTTTACTGAAAGCATAGACTGAATTAGGAATATCCCAGGTATTCTTGCAAACAGCGTATTAAAATGAAAGGAAGATGCCCCATCGATAGCTATCTGTATGGAAGGAAGAGAGAGAGCCTTGGATTGCTTTGGATGCTCTAATAGTCTACGATGGGAGAATAGAAATAGTGAAGGGTGAAGAGGATAGGATCGGTAACGATGAACATTCAATTTCTCTTTTGAGATACTCAAAGGTGCTGATGAAAGAAGAGTTTATGGAAGCATGAAAGAGTTTGCAGTCCAGCTAACGATTGAAGCACAGATATCTTTGCGTAAAGGAATTCGCCTTCTTCAATCAATCGACATACTTACCTTTTTACCTGTGATCCATGAGTCCCATTGTATCAATACGGGTGGTTCAATCAAAGAGTCATAAGTGGTCATCGCTTGGAAATAGAAAGAGTCATGGTATTGCCTACTCATGTTACTGATCATTATACGAACTTCAGCCTTTTCAAGGGGATCAGCTCATATCTTTCTATTTTTTAAGAATTTATTCTTTCCCTCGGGGAACGAAGGCTATAAGAGAATCAGTTGCTTATATAGGAAAGGAAGTAAAGATGAGCTCTCTTATGACCCTAAGGGCTAACTGAACTCACTTGAAAGAGGGAGACAAAGATGTGAACATGAAGTTCAGAAGTTCCCCAGACGTGGGTATGGACTAGGGACGGAGATTCTTTGAAAGAAGACCCCTTTCTTAAGCATATAGCTAGCATTCCTTCAGAACCAGTTCTTCGTGCAATAGGGTTCGTTCCTCACACAAGAATGCCTCCATTTGAGAATAAGCTGCTTCAACAAGTATCCATTGGTTTACTAGTAAGCATCCAGCGCCATTAGAGATCCTCTATGTACATCTAAGGGCTCCTTGCTCATGTTTTCAACATAGATCCTACTTCCGGGTATAAGAAAGAACCAAGACCTTCCTTTTAGTAAAAGATGGGTTTGCTTTTGCTTCGGTTAGAGCAAAACCTTCAGCCCAGCTCCCCGGTTCGAGGACGGGTCAGTGCAAAGCACTTTGTTGATGATTGCAGGCGTCATGTTAAGGCTTTAGTAAAAGGAGCATTGTTTACAGATTAGAATGATTCTAGAACTGCGAAAGCGGACACCCTTCTAAATAGACTTAGGTTGGATAGTTACTTTAGAGTGGAGGCTGAGGTAATAGTTTGAAGGCTAATTACATTTGCTGTGGAACCTGTCGAGGCTGGTCAAGATCAATAGGCCAAGTTACTTTGAAAGCATTCCAATTTGAGTTCCCTTTGTAAGCCCTGCTCTCGGAAAGTTCCCTGCCGAGCAATCCTCTCTTTACCTGCTACTGTGCTAAGGATTCCCTTCTAACAGCAAATAGGCCAGATCAAGCGCTCGAAAGCTAGTAATGAATTAGCTCAGGTAAACAGAAAGAATCAAAAGAAGAAGAGGAGATAGTATCCCAGGAAAGAGGATATAGAAAAAGAAAGGTATCCCCATTGAAGAAGCTGGTAGTTTTTCGGGTGGATTGCTTTTCATAGCTATCTATCATACCCTTGGATTGCTACTTTTCTTCTCTCTGTATAAAGTCAGAGGGATCGTTTCGCTGTAATGCTTGCTTTTCTTTTTAGCTACTCCCATACAATACAATTCCTTTGAATTGTTCACTCTATGCGGTATGGCTACAAAGCGAAGAAGTCGGAATTCATCGCCTGTGGGAGCTTGCAGGCTCTCCTTTCTTTGACGCATAAAGACTTTTGTTAAGATAGGAGATTAGGAGTTAGCTAGAGAAAGACGAGAATCAGCTTAACGTAGACTCTTCCTCTTTTGCAGCCTATTTGTACTTTGTTTGAATTGCCCTGTGAAGCATCTGGAGTTGGAGGGGTTCACCTTGATGGGGTTCCATTTCGTAGAGCTCAATCCCATCTTATAAGTCGAGTGACTCCAGTGATGTTTAGCCGCGATAGATATGTAGCTCGGGGCCTTCTTGCAGGTCTTATCGTACCACTTGCTCTCAATCCTGTAATGCCCTTGTTATAGAAGCCTTTTCATTTCAAGTGCGGGCTATTCCCATTGGCTTGAAAGCCTTTTAGTACCCTAACGATAAGCTAAGACCAAACTGATGTGACCCACGCACACCCCTGAGTCTTAGGCCCTTTCATTAGAAAGAAAGCCTGTAGGGGAAAGGCCCAGCCCACAAAAGCTCAGTTTCAATTGAGTCTAAGTGGAATACACTACGCCATATAGTTCGGGATAAGAAAGCGTCTGACCTGCGTTAGGAGGAAAGAGTTGTTCAAGAAGAAAGCTGTACATGAAGGTACGGTATCTGCAGTTGGTTTTTATAGAAGTGGCGGTCTTGAATAAGCAAGCGGTGCAATTTCTGTTACAAAAAGAGCTCTTGAGTAAATAGAAGCTCTGGTCCTATCCTGTTGATGACGAATAAGAGTTTTTGCTATAGCCTTTCTGTGCTGATACCAACTAGTATCATATAGTTGAGTGAAAGCTATATATGCCTTGCATTCCGGAAGTTCTCGCTTACCGAGCCACGCGAATACAGACCGGTGCTTGTACGTCTGCCCATTCCAGGATCGATAGAGTCTACGAACGGAGTGAACCAAGTCAAAGAATTGTTTTCGAGACCAAGAGTGAGTCGTAGATAGAAAGACCTCTCCTATCCGCTGCTCATGGACGGGACTCTGGGAAAAGAAAAGGGTTCTTAGATACCTTCTTCAGTTCTGTAGAGAAATGAAGTCCTTCTTTACTTGAGCACTGGTTAGTCCGCTGGCAGGCTTTCTTTTGGAACTAAAGCATAATATGACTTGCTTCATTTCTTTCTTCCTCGTCCCTTAGGCAAGGGCAGGAAGCCCTATTTAAAATGGGATAGATATATGGAGTGTTGTACTATCACCTGGACTAAAGTTCTCCTATTTACTTTGCTGATTAAGCAAGCACTTTCTCTTTTTTTTCACTTGATAATGTTTACCCCACCTACTTACTTTTCAAGCCAGGAAGAGGACTAGTCTCTTAGTTAGCCAGTAAAGGTGTCAAACGAGAACGAGCAAGGGATAGGTAAAGGTTCAAGAGAATAAAGGAAAGGTTCAAGTTTTCTCGTAAAGCACTATTGCTATCATTCCTTCCTTACAACCAAGCGTAGACCTTTTTTAGCAAAAGTGGATAGGACTAAAGAATAGCAGCAAATCTCTCAGGTGGAAACCCAGCCGAGTTTAGAAGGAGAAGCACCCCTTTATTTCAATAAGGAGTGTGAAGGAGCCGAAAAAGGCTGCTATTAAAACGTTGAGAGTTATAGGAAGGTTTCCATACTGGACTCCTATGGTTTCACCCTGTATACAAATAGCACTAGACTACTCATACTCATCTGAATCATAACTCTTAGTAACCCAAAAGACTGATTATAACAGTCAAGAACTTCACACCGACCATTCTTATGTATTTCAATACTACCCCAGTGACAGTGAAACGCTCCCTACTCATAAAAGAATGAATTTTAGGTATACTAAAATGATGTTAATATTTTTATTCATTCCTTTCAATAGTTACTATTGTCATATAAAGGAATGAGAATTTCATTCCAATTACAGATTCTTCGCAATCGATGCTAATGATAGAATCAACGTCTCTCCACTCAGAAATAACACCTGTGTATTCTCTTAACAGGCTACTAGCATTATACCCTAAATCCATCATTCCTACTATAGCACAATTTACTATCATTGTGAAATTGTTTATGTTTAAAATAAAGCTCCAAGCATAAATTCATCAAATATAAAGATTTTATTATAAGACTTTTTTCTAATATTTGCCGGTAGACGAATTGTAATCTTCAAATAGTGGGGTTAAGTGGTAATCACCGCATCGAAGAGTCATTTTATATTTAGAGTATCTTCATACGGGATTTGATCCTTTTTGAAATAAGACGACAACATATATATATCCCTTAGACTGGTAGTAATCAAAATTAAGATCTATTTAATCATTAATCAAACAATCCATAGTAAGAAAACTATTAGTAGAATAAGATCTTTTTTATTCATATAATTGTAAATACACCCCGTGTTTAGAAACAGACTAGCTTGACTCACTCAACAATCATGGAATCCGGATCCGGAAGTGACTGAACTCCCTTTTGAGCTAACTGCATCGGTTATGTCGACAACAACATATATATTCTCTAGCAAAAGAAAGCACTGACCTAGACTAGATCTCTTCTACCGCATCAAGAGGAAATCCCGATCCCGCATTTGATAAAGTTTAGCTATGCCCACAGCTCTTTCAAAGTCAAGCAGTCTTTTCAAGAATAAAGTCACAGTCACACCGCTAATAGGCGGAAGAAGAGATTCCCAGCTATTGACTCTAATAAGACTCATAGCCGTACCGCAGAAAGAAGGTCAACCTGACCCCAGGTAATCACAGCTTTCTTCCCCTCAGGTCAAAGAGTAAGAACTCGCTTTCGAGCTAACCTTACATGGAGCTACCTGCCAACAAGAGTTCTCATTCACGGCTAACTAAGCATTCGTTCGGAGTTGACAAGGGAGAGGGTTTCCTATATTATGTTGTGATGGATAGGCTGGCTGCACTCCCTTTGAGGTAAGAACAGTTCCTTTTGATTCAATTGCAAGAAAAGAACCCATTTTAGAGTTTTATACGGCCCAACAGTATATTTATACATCTTCCTAAAAATAAATAGACTATCCTAATAAAGAGATGACAGAAGCATCACTCTGTCTGTTGGATGCCCTTCTTCCTGGCAAGATCAGATAAAGAATTGCCTTTGGCTAGGAAAGCACAGTCAGACTAGTGCCACGCCCAAAGCACAAAGACTGCTTATTCCCGCTAAAACAGAAAAGAGACAGGACCTCTTATGCCGAGTCATAAAGTCAAGTGCTAACGTGCAGCTCCCATTCCTCCACCAAGAGAAAGCCTAAGAGAAGACCATGCTACCAGTCCTAGCTGGCACCGAAGCCAAGGGAAAGAAAGCATTTCAAGAAGAGACAACCAGTACGCCTACTTAGCAATTCCTCGTAAATAAAGATGCCGAAAGTCAGACAATAGATAGAGAGTCTCAGATCATAAGTAGTTCTTTGAAATAGAAAATAGGGACCTTTTTCACCGAGGTCTGGTTTTGATTCCTTAGAGGCATTCCAACATGTAGCCCATTATCCGACCTTTCCTTTCGCCAAGACTGTTAGAAAGGATGTAAAAAAGGAAGAGGTAGAAACCGAGGGATAGTGAGTTGTTGGGAGGTTCCCCTGGGTGATCCATTCAATTAGTTGCAAAAACTGGTCTAGATAGAAAGTGAAAAATCCCCCACTTCTAGAGATGGATACGACCAACCAAGGCACTTCGTTCTAAAGACAACAGATGCTGCCGCTGCGAGACAAAAAAGTGGCTCCTCGGAATAGCAAGCCAGGTGTGATAGTGTTTTCCGATCGTCGTGCGGAACTGCGGAAAGCCTAGTTCACTTAAAATAACTGACTCCACTCGGCTGAGAGATGCCCATCGATCACTCGAAGCTCCACCAACAACTCGCGGCTCAGCCTGTGATTCAGTAGATCGAGCTCACTACGCCCTACGACAACAGCACGGATAGCTTAGCTTACTTGCCAGTCTCCAAGGGGTTGAACTACACTGTTCCAATAGCTTTGACTCCCTAACATTGATTTGATTCCCGGGTTAGAATCTTGTCCACGACCATCCCTGACTCTTTCTCCCCTTCTAAATAAGGCTATTCTAGTTCAGGCAAGCTATTGACTCCATTCCTGATAACCCATATACCCCCCGGTGTATACAATGATGATTATAAAATCCAAGTCTTTCAAGGCAAGCACTAGCCACTGTAATCGAATCCTCCTAATCCCTAAAATAGGCCGCCTTCTTGTAGGGATTTTGTCACTTTTGGTGTGCCCCGCCCGCGTGGACCTCTTGCATTGCTCCGGGTATAACCAGGACTAGTTTGCTTTCAAGTCGTCGAAAGATTGAGAAAGCAGCTAATTCAATTGCATTCGGAAATAGCGTGCAACAACCGTCAAATAAATAACAAGCACCACGTCGAAGGTCTTATTAGCTTCCTTGCTACGAGACTACTAAACCGGTATTTCTTGCTTTTTGCTATCAATTTGACCGTGAAATTCAATTAACAAGATTCCGGCATTCCTACTTCTTCTAATTAATATCGTCATAAAAGTAGTTCGAATGCGTCACTATGCTTTCTTCATGAGCCTCCGAATAAGGCTACCAAGCAAAAGGAAGAAGTTCGACCTTAGACGAGCCGGAGCGAAGGAGGGATTGTAACACAGCTTGCTTCGAGAAAAAAGTCAAACCTCTTCCTCATTGCACTGCTCAGCTGCCTTGGTATCCGTGTTAGGAAGTCAAAAACACTCCTTGCCGCTGCCAAACATGTATGTTGAAGTCTCGGAAACATGTTTAACTCATTGACATTTATCGGAGAATCGACAGTTCGTCTCGGGTAATCCTAGATCAATCATAGAGCTGGGGCCTTCCCTAAGCCAGAAGATACCTTCTCCTATTGATTAACTTCCTTAAAACCTTTCTCCAGCAGTCGATTCTTCTATAATTGGATTTTCAGTCTTGGAAGTGGTGAAGCGAGGGTTTTTACTTTTCTCTTGGCTAGCTAGCAGGGAGAGAACTGGAAGAGGGTAACCCGCGTTCTTCCTTTACCGAAGCTCCTTCCCCAAGAGCCAACCATGGCATTCTATGCATCTTCAGCTAGCTTTCCCCCTCCGCCTACTATCTAGCTGCAATCCTTCCCTTACCTTAACCCTAATCATGCTTAAGACATGGAATTGAATGCTTCTTTTCTATTTACTAAAGGGAAAAGAAGGAGGAGGGATTTTATGGCAAAGCAAGACTGATTAGCTCGCCTAAGGGTCGTAGCGGAAGAATTCCTCATCTGCGAGCTATTGGGGATCTATTCTCAGGAAGGAAGGAATGAAAGGACTGGGCTGCCACCCGAAAGGACTGACTTAATTTCATGCTTTCAAGGATAGGTCATTTGACTCTCTTTCAAGAATTCTCCTCTTCCCTCCCCCTGAACTAGTGGAATACGCTAGTCGACGGAGGAAGGCTAGCTATGATATCAGGCTCTGACCAAAGATCCTCAACGAATCCGCGGCAGTTCTGCTTTGATAAATCAGACAACATTTCGTTGCTGCTATCAAATACCTGATACATGGAGACCATAAAGGGATCCCTTCACAGAAGGACGTAAGTCGTTCCATGAGAGAGACTCCCTTCAGGGCGCAATCGGAGCTCAATTTCAAGCAAATTGGCTTCCAAATACTTAAAGATAAGACACCAGAACTCACCTCAATGGGCGGATGTTTCACCGTCCATGGGGGGGCACCTTCGTAACCAAAGAATCCTTCACAGGAGTAAGGTTAGAAACAAAATGTCCGTGGCTGTCCAGCAAGGATGCTTGGGATAGCAATAACCCATCCCACCCTAAAACTGGATAAGCCGCTTCTACCAGTGTCTTGCCTTAAGGACACAGAATCAGACAATCCTGTGCTGGGGAGGTTAACCCCCACACCATCTGGGCCTGAAACCCAGACGATGCCAAGCCATACTAGCCTGATCCTGGGGCTATCTATTCGAAAGAGCTAGAACTTGAAGGAAGACCTCCTTCCCATAATGAGAGTTGAAAGGGGATCTGATCCACCCAACATGTAAAGAAGGCATGAACAATAGATAGGGCATATAGGGAATGGAATCAACAATCGAATAAGTGATGACTTGACTGATCTTGATGTACTCTTTTTCCAGCCTTAGCCTTGCTAGCACGCCCAAACACAGACCAAGACCGGTCAAAGTCTACCTTCACATGTCTACCCAGGGCATATAGGGGCGGGGTTTACTTAGAAATAGGAGAAGACTAAATAAGATGGGAGTTAGCCGAGTGCTAAATCGACCAATTTCATCGGTTTGAATCGGTCAACACTTCCACCATTTGCTTTATAGATGATTTTACGCACCGGATACTTTTATAAGAGTAGGAGCTCAACCAGGAGTAATAGCGGGTATGGGCAAAAATCCACCTCTTATGGTCGGGGGCGGGGACGGGCGTAAGAGAAAGCTGGTAATCGAATAAGTAGTGAGTAGTAAGGCTGACGGTGAGTAAAACGAACATGGGGGCTATGGAGCTTGTTGAACCAGTGAATGTTTCGGTCCGGCCTTCCAGTTACGAAGCGGATTGTGTTACACCCTTCTGTTCATCTCATCCCAGTTGTAGTTGATCCAATCGATCCAGAACCTGCGGTAGTTTAACTAGTGAAAGCAAGGCCGGGAAAGAGGAAAGCAATTCCCTTCTTTCGGTAAATAAATTCTTTGAACTTATCTTCTGTGAACTGCAATTCTGCTTTTCACTTTGTCTACCATCGGCGGAGGGCATCCCTTCTCAGCTTCCCTTGTTTTGTCTGTCATCGTATTTTACTTTCTCGATATGAGTCGGGTGACTTCGTACCATTGAATAGTATAACATAACTCTTACCAAGACTTCTTTCCTTTCTTACTTTCTGTGGGGAAAGTTAACTAATTGAATTCTCTATCTCCTCTAGCAATAGAATTCAATTAGTCTTTCTCTTCCGCATTGCTACTTATGGCTAGCACAGGAAATTTCACTCACTGTATTACCTAGCTGATTGCACATTAGTAAAGGTATTTATCCTGCCTTCATGCCTTTGCTTTGAAAGTCTTTCTGTTCCTGATTGAACTCCTTCATGCCATTGATTGATGACTTCGTATCTTGTGAAATATTCCATAAAGTTTATAGAGACTGAAAGCTGCCTAAACTGGATCAATAGAATAGAAGACAGGTAAGGACGAATGCGAGAGAATGAGACTCGTAGGTAGTATTTGTTACTTGCACCGGTCGTTACACCGACGCCAAATTCAGGCCGACATGGAGCCATGCGCATGATTCCAAGAGTCACTAGAGGCGAAACTTAGTAAGAATAACCAGTAATGTCACGAATGGATGAAGCAAGCACTTTTAGATGGTATCGATCAGAGCCAATCAAGCCTTTTCCCTGATTATCGTCACTGAAATCCCACTAGCCGAAATCGAATCCGTAAAGTAAGAGATAAGCCAGAGATCCAGATCATTAGAATACGTCACCGGTCCGAGATGGGCCTTCTCGCGAAAAAGAGTAGGTTATCCCTATCACTAGGAGTAGTAGCGCTAGCGGCGCAGAAGGATAAATAAATAAAGTAGCTAAGCGCTAAGAAGCTATCTAGATAGTGAGTTTCCAGCTGAGGGAAATTTGCTTAGATTGGTCTTAGCTTCGACTCGTAGTCTTCGACCACTCTTCTTCTTCTCCCCGAAGGTTGCTTGCTTCCATTCAGGTAGCTATTGCTGAGAAATGGCCGAAAAAAGGAAAGTCTTATTCCACTTGCTTTCTCGCTTGACTTGAAAACTGGAAAAACTAACTAGGCAGCTATCGGAAAGAAAACAAACAAGGAGTTTACTACGCAGGCTTTTTAGAGAGAGTCAGGGGGGGTTTGCTTGCTGGCTCTCAGGGCTTATAGTCGGTTCTAATCTAAGTCCCTTTCATTAGCTACGCTCAGGTTTCACCAACTTCGCGTCGGGTTCACTTCAGTGAAATCTTGTTCAAGCAAACCAACGGTTGGTTTAACCTTAGGACGGTAGCGAAAGGAACCTTCTAGCTAACCGGGTCAATTCAAACTCACTACATACTCCATGGAATTGAGAACCCGGCGTAATTGGTTTTCTCCAGCGGCTCTTTTTCCTATATTCTGATGGCCCTGCTACGTCTGCCCACTACAGAACAGGCCTGACTCCCGTGAGCAGGTCCGCTGGCTCTTAGTATGGCTTTTGACTTTTCTGATCCGGCATGATAACAACTCGAACTCAACTTCTATTCTTTCAAGAGCAAGAGAAGGGCACCGAGATCCCGCGTAAGCGTCGTTTGCCCGTTGCCAATAGGATCGACTTGGGTAGTAAGATTCAATTGTGAGATTAAAAAATACGAAAGTAAGGGGCCGGAAATCTTGGGATCAAAAGGTTGTTCTAAAGGACTGTAAATCCTTGCTCCTAGGATCCAAGAAGGGCTTTTTGGTTTTCAAATTCCTAATTACATAACTTACTACCCTACTAGTGTAGTGTCTACTGACTGAGTCGTGAATTAGATTGGATGGGCCGATGGAGAATCCAATTAGGAGTTGTGGAAAGGACTTAAGATACTATGTATCAAGACTCGCGATAGGATTTGAGTGCTCAGTCATTCAATATTTGATGGGTTCTTTTTGATTGGAAGAAAAAAAAATAGGAGCTAGAAAGGGTAGGTTGAATCTGAAAAGTACTCTGTGGGGGTAACTATTTTAAGTTAATTGCGTATCGTAAAAAAAAAAAAGAAAATGTTATGTGCTCCCGGGAAAGAGATTGCTACTCTATTCGATGGGCCAGGAACAATCGAAAAAAGCCAGACCTGTACGGTATCTCTTTGAATCCTTACTTAATATGCTTAATATGGTGATACCCCCGATTGTACCAACCTACATATGTCTCTCCTCCATCAATCGGTACTAGTTATTGTCATTTTGATTCCTTGATTTGTCCGATGAGAAATGCGAAACGAAAGAAGGATCCTCCTGCTGGGAATTAGATCCTAAGCCCCCCTACAGAGATGAATTGATCGATTCATCGGATCCTAGGTCGGGACTGACGGGGCTCGAACCCGCAGCTTCCGCCTTGACAGGGCGGTGCTCTGACCGATTGAACTACAATCCCAGGAAAAGAAATAAGGTATAAAGCCTCCAAATTATTATATATTATCTTTATCTTCATTATTCATATTTTATGTCCTAGGACATAGATATTCTAGATACCCATTATGAATCGCCCGCCAAAGTATTCCTACTTCTCCAATGTTCCAATCAGATCCGAAGAGAAATCAATCAAAAGTCAGTGGACCTGAATTGAATCATGACTATATAAGCTATTCTGATATTCAGATTCGATATAGATGAAATCGTGGAAGCGGACCTTTTATTGATTTCCTTGGACCACGTAAGAATTCGTCGTCCGATTGAATCTTCTTGTTCCTGAATGCTTCATAGGAATCCATCGCTATTCCTTTCTTCCACCGAGAAAGGTTCATTCCGAGTCACAAGAGCCATTTCTCTCTTTTTCGTTATGGTAATGCAATGCAAGAGGTCTCGGAAATCGGGTTGTTTCTGATGATGAAAACCCGATATTTAAAGGTCGGTAATGTTAGAAGACGACTGTCGGTATCTGATGGTAAGTAAGATACCTACGGTCGGTATATCTTTGAAAGCTCAGACGGAGATAAACGGACTCCTCGAGGCGAGGGCTACTTAAGGCACTTTAGTGCAAACCAACCAGAAGGACCGGAGCTGTTGGATGTAGCTCAGTGCTGCTATAAATTAACAACCAAAAAGCTCTGCGTCGAACTTCAGCCCCTTCGAGTTGGCCACGGGGCAACAGCCTCTGACGCCCCACACCATTGCGGCAGGAGGAGGCTTGCCCATCAGCCTACTTTTTTGCCAAGACGAGGAGCGCAACGACCTAGCCCAAACCTACTTCAACTAAAGGCTTGGCCCGGTCTGAAGGAAGAAGAAAGTAGACCTTGTAGAGAAGCGGATAGGAGAGGTAGCCTATAGACTCAAGCGATCAGCTCGGTTAAAACTCACCCCGTATTCCATGTGAGTCAGTTGACTTCGATTAGACCAGACCGACCCAGAGAGGAACGTGCCCAGCCCACGAGGGCACCACCAGATGTTGTAGATTAACTTACTAAGAAAGAAAAAGAGTATATATATCATAGCTGACCGCACCATGGGCTAGCCCATACACCCACTGCACGAGTAGAATACTACTTAGTCAAGTAGAAGGGCCAACCTGAGAGCGAGGCAAGCTGGGAACGGGCTGAAACTTACGATTCTAAGACCAAGTCAGAGACTACTGGACGTCTCGCAGAGCGACTCTCAACGAGGACGTTGAGACTTTTTTAAAAAAAAAAAGATTTTTTTTGGCTGAATCCGCCTTTACTAAAGATCAAGGAGTACACTTGTTTGTATTCCGGCTAATAAGGGAAAGGTTTTTTTTTTAAAATCCAAGTTTTACTCTGATTAGATCCTTAGCGCAAGCGCTAAGTAAGCCCTAAACTAAAGGCCTTATGTAATGTAAAAAAAACCGAGGAAAATAACGTCAAGTAGAAAGGAACAAGGTCTTACGGCACGATCGCTATATCTTTTCTTTTTCTTTATCTCTCCTCTATAGAAAGAGGGGATGATACGTGGCGTGGTATACCCGATCGTTTGGTCAACGAGACGTACGTAAGTCGACATAGCTCCATTTATCTTTTATTTCACTTAGCCCGCCTCTCCCATGACTTTCCGGACCAACCCGGATCTGCCCTCGAAAGTCTCTCTGCATTTTGGGAGCAGAGCATGCAAAATCGAGCAATTAATCTTAGAAAAATTTCCTCGGGTCTCTATCTATAAAAATGAAAAGCCCGGGTAGAAGCACAAGCAAAAGGAGAGAGGAAAAGGAAGGGGGGAGGAGACTCGCCTCAATACTTCCCACTGGACGAGAGGCGCACCTAACCCACCTACCCACTCATCAATCACGGTGTTCAGCTGACTTGCACTGATAGACCCCTATTGTATTGGAATTAGGCGCCCATCTTTTTACTGTTGTCAACTAATCTCTTCCATGTTCGATTCTACTCTATGTTAGAACATTTCTGTGAATGCTATTCTGATCTAAGTGGTCCTATTCTGTGTCCCGTGCTAGGAAGCATTATTCCTCTTTTCATTCCAAATTCAAGAATACGACCGATACGATTGATTGGTCTGTGTGCCTCTCTTATTACTTTTTTGTATTCCCCTGTTCCTCGGATACAATTCGATCCTTCTACGGCCAAATCTCAATTTGTGGAAAGCCTTCGATGGCTTCCTTATGAAAACATCAATTTGAATTTGGGTATAGACGGTCTCTCTTTTTTCTTCGTGATATTGACCACATTTCTGATCCCTATTTGTATTTTAGTGGGTTGGTCTGGTATGAGAAGTTATGGGAAAGAGTATATTACAGCATCTCTAATTCGTGAATTTCTAATGATCGCCGTGTTCCGCATGCTGGATCCTCTACTATTCTATGTTCTTCCCGAAAGCGTGCTAATCCCTATGTTGTGCGGAGCTGAGCATCTTCTATTCGCTGGGATAAAGCTTTTCCTCTGCAGGGGCCTTGTGCAGTAAACCCCCTACGGGCGGTCGTCCGTCGTAAAGTAGTCCCCGCGAAGCTTTCGGGAAGAGGGGTAGTCTTGTGCGTAAGCATAGCATTTCTGGTCGAACCCGCCCAACCCAACTAAGACGAACCGAACCTGACAGACACATCTTTTTTGGGGAGGGTACTCCGAGTAGTGGGTACCTCGTAGGACCTCGACCCGCCTACTCGGGTCTTGTATGGATATGCAGGAAGGGGTGCTCCTAGGTGTGTGTAGGGGTTGTGTTTGTTCGCGAGAATGGATTCCTCGTCAAGTCAGTTTGGGGGGTGTGGACACACTTGCGCGAATTCGGGTAACGGCTACAAGGGATAAATCGAAAGGAAACTGTACCCAACCAGGGATGGACGTAAACTCGTAAGCTACCGAGGGTAGGGATAATCGTCCAGGTCTTATTGTGAAAAAAAAAAGCCGCCCCGCCACAGCAGGCGGGTTGCTTCCTCTGTCGTCGCCGGGGAGCTCTTGGTGAGGAGACCTTAGGATAAGTTGCTAAAACAAACGGGAGGGGAGGATCGACCCGTTCAGTAGAATTCCGAAGAAAGACTGTTGGCAGCAGGTGGAGACATTTCTTTGGCCCCCAAAGAAAAAAAAGAAATGCGGGCAGGGTTAAGCTCGGTAGAGGGTTCGAGAATAGGGTAGGGTCCTGTCTTTCTTGAAGATTCAGATAAGAAAAGAGTTCCAAACCTTTATGCATGCACCTTTGTATAAGTGCTGCATACAAGTTCCGGCCAGGAGAATTGGGAAACAAAAACCAATTGGAACCGCTCACATCACAGTAGTAGTAGCGTAAAGCCGTAAGTCGGGGGGGCGGCCATCAAAAAAAAGGCTCTTACTTTCACATCTCTCTCTAGATATCTAGAGAGAGATCCACTGCGTGAGCAACCGACTGTGCGTTACATGTGCTCTACAGGCCGCACTCCATCTTTCTTCCCAACGAGCCCTTTTTTGTTTTGGATTTGGAAGACGGGCGTTGCGTTCGGTTCGAAAGGCATGGTTTTCAGTATGTCTCCAGATAGGGCCCCCCTCTAGTCCGGCTAGCTAGTGAGCGGTTATTTCGGGCGAGAAGCGGGCCGGCGGGCATCTCCCGCAACGCAAGCTGCATTGTTCGCCACCACCCGAGAAGCAAAAGATTCGAGAGTCCAGGCTTAATATACATGCATAGATAGTGGTCTAATGACAAGGGCCGACGACGGAAGCTCGGGACGGAGCCGTATGATGCGGAAGTCTCACGTACGGTTCCCTGAGAAGGGAGTGGCTACCTACTGGAGCTTCGACCAACCACCACCGGTAAATACCGCTTTGGGGCCACCCCTTACTCTACCATTATTATAGGGGTATGGGGTTCGAGACAAAGAAAGATCAAGGCAGCATATCAGTTTTTCCTTTATACTTTACTTGGATCTGTTTTTATGCTATTAGCTATTCTGTTGATTCTTTTCCAAACAGGGACCGCCGATTTACAAATCTCATTAACCACAGAATTTAGTGAGCGGCGCCAAATCTTTCTATGGATTGCTTCTTTCGCCGCTTTCGCCGTCAAAGTGCCTATGGTACCTGTTCATATTTGGTTACCCGAAGCTCATGTAGAGGCACCTACGGCAGGATCCGTCATCTTGGCAGGAATTCCTTCAAAATTGGGAACCCACGGGTTTTTAAGATTTTCAATACCCATGTTTCCCGAAGCAACACTTTGTTCCACTCCTTTCATTTATACTCCAAGCGCGATTGCTATAATATATACTTCCTTGACCACTTCAAGACAGATCGATCTTAAGAAGATCATTGCTTACTCCTCAGTAGCCCATATGAATCTGGTGACTATTGGTATGTTTAGTCGGGCGGCGGCCGTTAGGTCACCTATTTTTAGTTATGGACACACAAGACAAGGCCAAAACATGTGTGCCGGGCGTGCGACCCATCAACCTACTAGCAATGGGGGAGAAAACATAGCATGTCGCAACACTTGATTCAAGGCGTCAGCAAAACATTGCCGTCTGTTCCAAAAACAAAAGCCCCTTAGCGCCCCGGGACGGGAGTGGGCCCTACGCGCAGGCAACAGCAGCACCGGCTCTACGAAGTCAGAATCGAATCTTTGTGTTGGCTTTCCCAATTCATTCGTGAATAAGAATTAAAGGGCTAGAAGCGCTTCTAGCTGCTTCTTATTATTGTGGGTTGGCGTGGCGGAAATGAACGAAAAGCGAGATGAACGTGCTATTTTCAAATCGATTGATAGATAGCCTGATCCGTTCTGATAGATCGAAAGAGTATCTATGAAATAGAGGGAATCCATCAAGAATAAGGGGAAATCTCCTCTTTCTATCTATTGAGAAGACAACTCTTCTTGATCCATCAGAAAGAAATCGATATGTATCTGATGGAGTCTACATCGTACGTAGAGCGCCCAAGCTTTAGGCCAGCTCAGTTCTCTATCCATCGGTCCAATGCACTGGGGCTCATCTCATGGATGGAGGGAAAAGCCAAAATGTAGTTGTGTTGTTGTTGTTCGCCGCCTCGACGCATTCCCTTCTCTCCCCGGCATCGTCCCACACAGAAAGAAAGAGCGCAGAGCCCCGGCCCGACCTGTAGTGTAGGTCCGCTAACGTAAAGCGAGGAGTTGAGCCTGAACTGGCGAACCGAAGTCACTTTCGGAACCATACTTCCTAAAGCTAACACGTGTCCAGTCCAGCGGGAACGCGCAGCGCAAAAAAACGTAAGCTGCTATACCGAATCCCCCGCTGGCCATCGGGGACCGAGTGGTAAGGCCATGATCCGCAGGGGAACGGATCACTCATTCTTCCATTGGGGACAGGTGCACGAACGACAACTCCAAACGTCACACATCCGTCGCCTACTTACCGTTTAGGTGGCACCAGCGAGATCCAGCTAAGGTAAGGAACTTCGTGTCGCGGCTGCTCCACTCCGCCGCGGTCTCATGAACTGAACTTCGTTGCCTTCCCGCGCGCGAAGCGAATGGGCGCTGTGCTGTGGGTAAGTTTTGGGGCGGAGGGCGAAGAGAGACCACAAGAATGATTCATTTGGATCGACGAGCCCCAAAACTAAGAATCAATGGAATGTCTGTCTATCCATGAACATCTATTCTATCTGTATATCTAGGGGGTCTCTCTATACATAAAAAAGAGTTTTATGGCACGATATGATCGCCTAGCCGTAGCCGCATATTGAGCGCAGCGGATATGCGGGATTTCAGTTGGATCAGATCTTTCGCTTTGACGGAAGCTTTTGGACCTAGCGAAAAGGACTTTATAAGCCTTCGCGCAAGCAAGCGCGAGAGAAGCAAGCAAAGTAGAAGCTTTGCCAGAAGCAAGACGGGGAAGCAGAGCTGTCGTATAAGCGGTAGCTTCCCCCGACCTACTAAACAAAAATACAACAGTCGCGACCTACTTTGATTCAAAACAAAAGAAAGGCGAAGGGTTTGGCAACAAGCAAACGGCTTTCTATCATAGTTGCAAGGGTTCCAAACCTGAACTACTTAAGTAAAGTACCAAAGGCTGCTTTCGGTTGGTAAATGGTAAATAAGGGGGCTGTTCACTACAAGCTATCAGCGCTGTCTTAGATTGAACGTCGACTTATCTTATTGCCGTTCAATCTCTAAGGCGGGTTTACGCTGAGAACGGAATAGTGTTCGTGTCCAACAGGTGAACAACGCCCTAGCGTGCTTCTAGAGTTCGCTGCTTTTTCCCAGGCCGGAGAAGGGCTTATACTGCTCGCCTTTGTTTGATATGTTCATTAAGTACCAATACAAACGAAAACTACACCAAAGTGGAAAGGCCCCTATAGAAGCTAGAAGTAACCTCTAGTAGTCGGCCTAACCAAAGCGTCACGACAACAGAAAATGACCCTTATGAATGGAATCTTAAGTGGGGGGCTTAGCCCGCCCGCCTACCAATCAAAGAGGCTGAGAGTAAGCGTAAGCTCGAAGAGCTTCCTTCATTCGCTTCGCGGAGCCGCACAACACATAGCTGGAAGTCAGAGGGCCCATACTACCTGCCTAACCCCTCGCTCCGAGGGACCGTAGATCGGAACGCTTATAAAACCACCCCATTCATCTAAAAGATAGGGGAAGGGGCCTATGTATTTGCATGACTCCTGCGGATTTGAACCTATCTACACCCGGAGCCAATCTCCTATCGGTCCTGCCACCACGCCGCAGAACGGGAGCTCGTGTGGAACCTTTTCTTTCTGGGCGTAACAGCGGTGGAACGTAAAAAAAGATTACGGTCGCGTAACATAAGGGCCGGAGGTACGGTAAACTCGGCCAAAATATGACACCCGAAGGGAGGGCCCGGCGCGCGCAATCCTATCCCTCGTCCGAGTTTACCCCTTGCACTTCGGACAGCCGTCCGTAGCATCATAAGGAGGACCTCCCTTTCGGGGTAAAAAAAAAGGTATGGTACTACGGTCTTTCTCAACGTGGTGTATAGCACGAAAAACCTTTCGATACAAGATAGGGCCGTTCACATGAAAGAAGATAAGAAATCCTTTCTTATCTTCTTTCTCTTTCTCGAGGGGGAAAGAGAAAGAGGGTCTTATGGAGGGAGGGGGAACATTCGGGCGCTTTTTTTAAAATCCTCCACTGCATCCAGGATCACAAGTGGAACGCTAAGCAGGGGGGAGGGGAAAGGCTTGGGCTGGGCCTACCTATCCCGATAGGACCTCATAAAGGAACGGGAGCTGTTGAGAGGTTCCATATTGCCGAGCCGAAGGGCAGCACTTCTGTACGTGATCGTAGTATGTCACGTCGTCTCGTCCCCCGCAGCATTGAAAAGTACCTCTGCACTATTTCCGGTTCACTTCTAAGGAAGATAGAGTTGGGGTGGGGGTCTACGATGTGATACTCAAGTATGACCCGGGGAGATACATGCTAACTATGGGTAGAAGGAACCTTTATGTAAAAAATTTAGGGGGGTTACAGATCTCTTATACTACCATCGATCGACAGAGCGGAACGACCAGAAAAAAAAGTGAAGTTAGAAAGCCGTATGATAGGCGGTAACTATCTTGTACGGTTCGGGGGGTAATCGGCGTACTCCGATCAGTGGGGGGGGGAATCTTTGGCTCTATCGAACATACAGGGAATTGGAGGTAGCATTTCCACCGATGTTAAGTCATGGACTGGTTCCTTCAGCCCTTTTTCTATGTGTTGGTGTTCTATATGACCGACATAAGACTCGACTTGTTAGATATTACGGAGGGTTAGTGAGCACCATGCCGAATCTCTCTACCATTTCCTTCTCTTCCACTTTGGCCAATATGAGTTCACCTGGTACTAGCAGCTTTATCGGGGAATTTCCCATCTCAGTAGGAGCTTTCCAAAGAAATAGCTTAGTAGCCACATTAGCAGCGCTTGGGATGATTTTAGGCGCGGCGTATTCCCTTTGGCTATATAATCGTGTGGTTTCTGGAAATTTAAAAGCCGATTTCCTCCATAAATTCTCCGATCCAAATGGCAGAGAAGTTTCCATATTTATACCTTTTCTTGTTGGAGGGGCGACCGTCCGTTGAACTACCAAGAAAAAAGAAACCAATGTGATCATGACATTGTAGGTGCTTGCGATGGGGCGGATGCGACTTCCCTCAGTTGGTTTGGGTGGTATAGCCCGTTGCAGAAGTCCCCCCTTTTTTTTATCCATATCTTTCTTTAGTCTTTAGGGAGCCAAAGCTTGACTTTACTAAGAAAATAAGGCTCGCGCAGGGGCGCTCACGTTTTTTGGCTGAGCCGTATCTTGCTGGGTGGGACCGAGAGGGGGGGCAACCATGCATGGTACTTCTCGACCGTGTCTCCGAGGGACAGTTGAACGAGCGACTCATGAATGCTGCCGGGTTGGACGAGCCAATAACTCGAACGCGTTCGGTCTGTTTTTTGAGCAAGAATCACAGCGTTACCTTACCTTCACCATGATACGGACTCCAAGTTCTTATGGCAGAGCGCGAGGAGATTTATCATCAATATGATGATGGGAATGGAAACCAGAAGCACGACCGACCGGGGTCCAAGATAATCCATCAGTAACAGTAGTCACGTAAGCATGAGACTTTTGGTAGTACCGGTGAACCAGATGGCCGCGGCGATGGAATCTGGGACGGAGGACTCGTAGTATCTCTCTAGATCTGCAAAAGCGAAAGACCCCCCCTAACGTAATTCGAAAGGGGGCTGACCGCTGAGCAAGTACGATAAATTGGCCCCGCTCCGCTTTATTAAAAGCAAGGACCGCTACGGGAGGTCAAACCAAGGACCTATGGAAGTCGGGGCTCGTCCCCGGTCAATATTGGATCAAACAATAGAGGGCCGTAGGTAGCACTGACCTCTTTTTTTTTATTGATTCAATACAATAGGGGAAAAGATCGTAAAGTTCCCTACCGAGACAACACTCTCAACGGATCCTCCGCGCGCTGGGCATACCTCTTCTGTGCGTCTTTCTCGTGGCGGGAACAGAACAACAGGGAAAGACCCGGCGAC
>NW_028196781.1:0-20000 GCF_037176805.1 Vigna unguiculata
GCCATTCTCGGCAACGATGTGGTGATAGCTGATCGACGAGTTGCTTCGGTCTACCTTGTTGAATCATCTACATTGATTGAGGACTCGATGTCAGAATGCATTCTTCGATACCCTGTTGTAGAAGTTTTCATCTAGTTCCTGTAGCTAGTCGTAGATGCATATTATAGCTGCTATCGGATCAGAGGTTCGGGGGATTTTTCACTTGATTATTTAAAAATAGATATTCATTTCATTCCTGTTGGATCTCTTGCTTTCAAGTTCTTTTAGTTTCTATGTAACTCAATCAGGACGTAGATGTAGATACGGATAGGGGTCAACCGGGTAACCAATCCCGGTGGCTGGATGACTCCTTCACCCTTAGATCGCAAGACTAAGGCAAACGAGGCGGAACCTCGGTGGCGTGATAGGCTGGTTCTCACCAGGGTCAGTCCTATCACAAAATTGGAGTTTCTAACCTCACTCTGCTTGGTAAGGCAGAGCCCTATGTTAGTCACATAGGCACCCCCCGGTTTCTTAGTGAAACTCATCAAGGTGAGGGTGGGCTAGCTTATAGCTATTCTATCACTCAGGGATCCAGAATGGAGCAACTGGGGGTGACGCGGAAGCCACCCGGGTGGGGCTGGTAAGATATGATATCAAGCGGTCTAGAATAGAATCGAAAGCTCAAAAGGGAAGTGAAGGATCAGTTCCTCCCATGCAATGTGGCATGGCTCGCTCGTGACTCATTGAGGAAGGGGCACGGTTCGAGATTATGTGAAGGACCCTAATGCTTAACATAAATAAGAGGACAAAGTCTTCCATTGAATGGCTGGTTTACAAACCTGGGCTCAGACGTAAGTCAGGAGAGGATTGAGCCTCTTGGTGGACTACAAGTTGAAGAGTTCATAATGTTGGGAAAAAACGGATCTGCCATTCCTACTCCCCAGTTATGTCATCCCTTACCTATGATTCCATCCTAGTTTTCGCCGCCCATGGTTCCGAGAGACCCAATTTATACAGAATGAGCACCTCACCCCTTTCTTTCCTTGTAGTTGGAGTTGGGCAAGATTTCACTTGTAAATGGATTGGCTTTAGATGCGGCTCATAACCACTGCTTGTGAACAGCTTGACTCCTGCTTTCCCGGCTACAGTACAGATTGTGCCAAAGACAGCTCGCTCCTGCTCAAAAATCACACAATAAGCCAAGGCAAGGCGGCCAGTTCTAATCTAGCTATTTCAAAACAAATTCTCATCTCAGGAAGACAGATCGAACTATTACAGATAGAACAGATAGATTGGTGTAGGCTCTAAGCCAAGCCGCCTATCTCGTGTGCTATAAAATACACAACGTACTTTCCCGAGCCTTTCTCAAGCTATTATGTCTAGTCCCAGGTACAAAGAGGTGTATATATAGCGTTCTCCTTCCTGCCTCGACCCTTTCGGCTAAGAGGAAATCCGGAGCGACAAAAGCGATTCCGGTCTCCCCACCATTCATTTGAAAGGTATAAGGCACGCCATTCGGTCCTTTCTAAAGTAGTAGTAGTGGTGGCTATCTCCGAAGTCTGGGATCTATTCCAACTTTACTTCATGTAAATAGTTGATAAGATTCGTGAACCCTGTTGAGTCCACGGGAAGATCTTCTTGTTCGGATTGCTAGCTTAGCTGCCCTTTTGGATACTACAATTTTCTTTTCATTTTACAGTTTACATCCAGGCCAAGTCCTTTTCTGCCTGTGGGAAACCAAGCAATGGATTCTCCCTGTGTCAATGTTATGGGTCCAATTCTAACTCTTTCATTGCTCTCTCCAGAAGCTTCACTTGCGACCTTATGCTTTCTATCCTAAATAGAGAAAGAGGGAAATAGGTCGTCAAATCAAAAGACGAGGCTGAGCGTTAGCGATGGGCTGGGTAACGAAGGGTGAGTGTCACGATGGTGCGAAGCAGAGAAGGAAAGTCAAGGGCTTTGTGGGCTAAGGGATCTCGATATGCCCCTTTAGATAAGAGTCAGTAGGCCTAGAAGGCTCCTATGCCAAAAGAAAATGCTCTACATGACTAAAGTCAAGGCGAACGGCATTAGTACAGCTGTTAAGAAGACTCTCCGATGTTGACTTTGTAAATTCATAGGCCTTTGTAACCGGTAGGTTACTTTTTACATAGAATTTCTAATGGAACTACCGTCTATTGTATAGGGCTACTATATTCATTTGTACTCGTCTACTAATGCCGGTCGGATTAGCTACATCGGATTGACTACTACCCTAGGATGATAGGACCAGTTGGAACGGCTTCTTCTCTTTCTACCTACACATCTCAGAGCTCATACACCTGCGCATCTCACTAGCGTCCTCTCTGTCCCGTAAGCATTTAGGGTCTTACTCTCTCTTCTCGGTCAGTATATTCCCCTAATCTCTCTATCATTGGCATTGGCATTGGAATAGCCAACAATAATAGGTAATGAACTCCTTGGGATCGAAAGAGAACTTTTGCTTTGGTCTCGAGGAATTGTTGAGCGAGGCTGACTTTAGAGGTGTAAGCACCGCGAGTCTCAATCCAGTCAAATTCCTGTTGGCTCATAACTGAGCGAAAGGCATAATAGATTCTTGCTCTTCTTAGCCTTGCAAATGAGGCGGTTGATAGACCCTTCCTGTCCTAGTGGTATGGTTAACATAAACTTCTGACTCTGAGGCTAGCTCTAGGACAAGCGGAGGTTCTTCTTTCTCCTCTGGGGTTAAGTCCAATACTAATGTGTATCTTTCTGCTTTATTCACTTCCTGAACAGTTTCTGTGCCCATTCTGGATTGAATACCTGTATATCTTGGTAAGATTAGGGTCAACGGTTTGTGCCTGTCTATTCCATCCATCCCTTCGTGGAGTTAGGGCGTGTGATGTGTCCTTTCCGATGCCCTCGGCCGCATTTCGGAATCAAAGAGTCATGGTGCTTTAGTTGTGGGTTAGCAGGGATAAGTTGGACTGCGCTAGTAGTTAGGGTGGTAAGATGAGCACCGCGATCGAAGGGCTCACTCTATGGAAGTCCTCTCCCACTTGAAAGCTAAATAAGGACACAAAGAATTGTATTCCATTCTTAGCAGAGGTTCCTTCCATCTAATCCCTCGAAGTACTTCGCTCACCTTCGAAGAGTGAAATGATCATTCAAAGCAGACTAACTAAAGGCATAGGGCAAAGGAGCTTAGAAGGGTGAGGGTGGCGGAGGGAATAAGGTATGAAATCACTTAGATAGAAGCATGTTGGATGACGGCCCCTATCGCTAATAAGAGACTGAATGGCAACAATTATGGATTCATAAATTTGGAGAAATAAGGTAATAGAAGGCTAGCTATATGCTTAACACAGCTAGTTCGAGAGCCATCGAAGTATCTAACTGCGCATTATAGCTAATCTGTCTGAGCCATCTCTTTTGAAGGTATGACACCTGCTAGGTTGACCGCGCCTCGAGGGAGACTATGGTAAGGTCGGATAGATCGAGTCTTTTGATACTCTTATTCTTAGGATTGGGCCCCTCAGTAATGAAAGCTATTGAAGAATGCCTCCCACCCGAAAGAGAAGAAGACATCGAGAAAACAGGGTGGCTCTCAAACTGAAACACATGTGGTAGGGTCTCTCTTTGTGAGCATACCAACCCGAGTTGGATCAATGAGGATGGTGTGATCTGACCTCTCAATCGTGGGTTTCCCCGTTCGAGGACTCCCTCGCCTTTGTCTTTCCTTTCGGCAGAGAAGAAGACGGAAAAACATAAGGGGATCTTTTTTTTTAAACTCCAAGGAGGATGGGCATGACAGAGTTTGGCAAGAATCATCCCTTCCTTTTTCAAAGACGACGAGCCGCCCACCTTCATTACCTAAGATGAAGAATTCTCACCCATGCTACGAGTCTGCGGTCAAGCGCAATCTGAGATCCCTCGTCGATAGACATGAACCAGGCGAGTCCGAATCCCTTTCTGTTTTGTTTTGTCAGCTGATCTTACGAGCTTTCATAGAAAGCCTATATCTTATAGCGCGTACAAGAAGAAGTGGTGGACAATCTTCTCTGCGCTCTTTGACCTACCATAGATCCTTAGTGGTGGACCGATCGACCTCAAGCCCTATCGTCAAAGACAGACTCTTTTAGTGCAATGAGATAGGTACTTTCAAAAAGTCAGTGGTAGGTTGTTCTCGTCAAGCAGTAAGGCGACAATCCAATCCTGAGCTTCGTCAATAGGCGTCCAATCCTGGGAAAAAAGTAGGGTAGAATCGCCGAGTCGTCTAGCCTAGTAAAAAGCAAGAGCCCCTGCCTCAACTCCACAATCACAATCATTTGTAAAGTAAAAAAGGGTGGTTTGCTCGTGCAATCTACGATAAATTCGTTCATTCACATGTTTTATTTTATCTGTTTGACTCAGAAGGAGGAGAAGACGAAGCCGAAGATACAGAAAGAATCGTCTCCAGCGCACCGATGGGAGACGGGGCCCCCGCAAGGAAAAGTGCTGCTCTCATAACCGACTGTTTTTAATCTTTTTATGGATGTGATATATCTGATGTTCAATTCTGTCATAGGGGCTGCTGCACACTGATATAAATCAAATTGAATTACGTCATCCGAGTGAAAATCAGACGATTCCACAGTTTGACCTGTCTATTAATGTCACGTCCCGCCTGTGCAGACTGACCTTTCTTTCATGACACTCTCGGCCATAAGCTGTATTATGTGTTTTCGCTAGGACCGACTTCTTTCGGGGCTACTCTCCTCCCGCTAGAAATGTAATAATACATCGAGAGTCTAATCCCGTGGCCCCCTCCGGCCAAATCAGTTCATTTCGCTCTCAGCGACCGCTCTTCGTTTAGGACGGACCGCTCTTCCTCTTCGGGTCCTCCTTGACTTATCTTTCTCCGGTCGTCCCCTCCGATCATGATCTACTTACTCCCTGTGATATAGCTTATGTTCAATAGGATCGAGACTACTCTAACAAACAATTGAAAATGAGAGGCAAGCAGGAATTGAACCCACTAATGGGCCAGCGCTTGGCGTTTACTCTAGCCCGTCTTTATAGGATAGATAGACCTATTTATTCAGTTGTCTTTCCCCTTACCTTATCAGTAGATCGGTGGAGGCCCGACCCTTGGTCCGACCTTGATGCCATAGTTTGGAGGGGGGCTGAGCAGTGGGTTGGAAAGAGTTGTAGAAAGAGAGGAATCGAGATAAAGTGCACTTTCCCTTGATGTCAGTCTATTCCAACAAAGCACACAATAAGTGAGATGAGCCTGCCAGCTCCGCCTTGGCCCTATGCCTTTTGGCCAGCTCGTCTGGACTTGGCTTTGACCGGTCTGCCCCCCTCTTGCAAGGATTCGACGCCTCCACTTGATGCTTTACGCCCACGCTTCGTTCAGGCAGCGCTACTCGGATATGTCTTGCCAATCGCCAAAGCAGTGCTACTTCCAGGATTTTTTTCGGCCAAGCTCGGGAACCTTCCCTTTAGTGAAAGGCTCTATCCCGGGACGAAGATAAAGAGGGGGGGAAGGCCAAGTACGAGATCACAGGGATCGGGCTGGAGCTTGACAAGAGCGATACAGGAAACCATACAATCGAAGGCTAGCAAGAAGAAGCAAAAAGATAGTCAAAGCTCAAGGGATTCATCACGAAGGCAAGTGCTCCAGCGGAAGCTATCAATTCAAAGGGAAGACCGGGTAGTGGTAGTTAACCGGGGGAGGGAGCAGCTCATCCGTCAGGATGGGATCCCTCTACTTCACGTTTTTGGCTTATCTTTTTATTGCTCAGACGCTTCCCATTGTCCGTCTGGTTGATGAAATAGGGGTTCCCGGTGAAGAAGAGGAGAAAGAAGACCTCAATCGTAAAGTAAGATCATATATCCTTTACACCCTGTCACGAACTATGATGGAACTGCCCGGCTAGCCATCTCATATGCTTCACACATGATGTTCGATTGCTTTCATAGAGCACATGACTATCTTCCAATCTAGTCTCGGTGGATGCTTTGCTACACACCCCTTTACTGGGACTGTCTTTGGCAAAGCCCGGTGATTGTATAATGGATACAGCTCATTGAGAAGAAGGCTTTCCCTCTTTCCTGTCCGGCCAAGTTTGAACTTCGATCGCTGGAAACTCATGCTTTCAGGCTTGCGTGCTTGTTCGAAACTCTTGATCTTCTCTCTAATCCCCATGCCATGATAGGAAAAATGGACCTCAATAGTAAGAAAACCCTGGAACAACGGAAAGGCTTCTCCCAAGGGAGATGGTCCCATAGCGTCTATCAGAGTCTGTTGATTGCCTTTTTATCTTTCTCCTCCTTCCCCTTCCATTCTATATCAGCTAGCTGGAAAAAGGGCTGTCCCGATGTGACTTGTCATCCTTGATGGCGGTCTTCTAACTCTTATGGCTACTCCATGCGGCTAGCGCCTTCCCATCCGAGTGACATAAGCCTTCCCCTGCAGTGAAGTTTCTTCCGCTTGAAAAAAAAAAGCATTTCTTATCCATCGCTCGTAGGGGTACTACTTCTCTCCTACTATCAAACCATATCGAAAAAGGAAGTCTTTCTAGCACTGATATGGCTCATGCTCCATAGCCTACTTAATTAACCATGCTCTCGTTCGTGCCCCATGTCTTCCATAAGTAAGTAAATGGCTCATAAGACAAGCAAGAATTCAAGCATCATTTCCAGGCACGTGTAAAATCAAATAATAAGGGACGGTCGGGATCGGTCTTTGTGCCTATGGGAATAAAGAACCTGGCCTTCGGGCAATTCATGTCTTTCTTTGATTTAGTACTACTTTAGTTTTTCAAAGGAAGATATTTTCTTTCCCTGCAGTGCTATAGTGCGCTTGGACTCTATCTCCGCTCCGCTGTCTGGCTTTCATGAAGAAAGATTGAAAGCGTCCTTATGTCAAAGATGTTCGTGTACTTTAGAAATAGGACTGCTCTTTCTAGGACTGTTAGCCCTGGTCTCTAGCCACCTAGAACTACCAGAGACTCGATCCACCTCAGGAACATTCAAAAGACTAAACTGGAACTCACTTATTGTCTCATGCCACCTCGGAAGATAAGACATATTCTCAGACAGAAAAGAAAGGACTTACCACTTGGCCACACTAAGAAGCCGGAGTCTGAGCTAGTAGCTAGCCCCAGGTATAGAACTGGAGTTCTCTATCAGGGAATTCCAGGAGTGAAATAGCAGGATTTTTTTTTTCATTGGATAGTGGTGCTACATGGAGTTAGGAAAAATAGGATCTCATGTGGAAGAAGGGCTAGACTGAAAGAAGATCTAAATAAGACAGGATTGTGACCTAATAAGCTAAAAATTCCGGACTCTACTCTAAGAAGTAAGCAAGCGCTACGCCCCTTGAAAGCGAAAGCGAGGAAAGGCTAATTGCGAAGAATCCTGTTATCGAATTAGCTCTTGCTGCGCCTTGTTCTCGAATAAGCTCTTTGAAACAGGAAAATAGCGTATCGTATAGGATATAGGAATGGAAAGGTATCGATTGCGGGCGGCTTTGAACCGGAGAGTTCTAAGGATCGTTGCGTAGGCCTCTTATCTTTGCGGGTGGATGCCCATGGAAAGCTGTTAAAGCAACTGACACCGGTTAATCAATAGTAGTGAGATCCACATCCCTGTCCCCTTCTTGAACAACCTATTCTGTGCGTGGAAGAAAAAGTTGTTTTGCTATAGCACCAAGTTTTATCCTGCAATGATCACCATTTACGCCGCACATAATCGTCTTATAACTGTTAGGAATCTTTCTTCCCATCGGGGAGATCGATCAATTTCAATTTCTCATGCCAGCCCATGAGGGATAAAATCATTCTTAGTTTTGCCGCTAGTGAAGAACAACATTTCTCGAAATAGAGGCGACCGAAGGGAGGGAAAAGGTCTTCATTGATTTCGCCCATAGGTGGGATCTAAATTCCTCCTTTTTGACATGCCACTTCCAGGGAAATGCTATTTGCTAGTTTTCCCAGAGGAAACGATCGGCCCATCGATACCGTATGGAAACAGGAACAAGAGAAGAACGAAGCCCTACATCGCTGTCTTCCGGGGTATTGAGAATGTGGTATTGCTTCGCGCGGTCTCAGTCTCAGTAGGTTGCTAGCTTCCTTGCTCCGATATGAGTTGATAAGTATCCGGGGAAGTCCCCTATAAGGCTAGTCCCGTTCCACTCTTCTCTCAATGTCAGTGCTTGGGGATCGGGTACAGCGAGATCACTTTTCAGCTTGTTAGTCTGCTATGCATGAAAGCAAGGAGGAGTTTTTCTTTAATTACTCGGCGGTATGTGATCAATTTGTATACAAGGTCTCACATGTAGAGATGCCCTACCCATAGAGGAAGGAGTTGGTAGCAGACAAGTCATTCAGCAATGAAACTTCCATGGCGTAAATAAATGGATCTTTCACGAATCTGTCTAGAGAGATCTATATTGCATAGATAAGGTGCCTATCTCTACACGTCCACAATGAGATCAATCAGAAAAGCAAAGAAGGAGCTTTCTTGGAAAGCCTTGGTATGGTCCACTCGATGAGTATCCCTGGAATTTACCTTCCAAATTGTAAAGAGAAGGTCTTACTCCCTACCGTTGAATGCGTGTGGTCAACTGTGTAATCGAGGAAGCCAACATTGACTGACTTTCATGGTTCAGATTCGAAAGAAGAAAGAGTTTGGGATGAAAGTCCGAGCTTTGCTATCAATATTTCGTAGTTATACCGTTGATACTCTTCTTTGAATAACTGACCGACGGCGGAATGGTAAGCTTCCTCGTTCGCTTTCGCGGGTCAAAGAAGATCAATATGTAACATAACGGAAATGAAAGCTAAAATAGCAACATGAGATAGGAGAGAGTTGACCCAGGCAACGCCAATCTCGATTCAACTACATACAGTTGGTGTAAGGGGAGAACAGCTGTTGAGGAGTCAAATCTTTCTAAGGAATCTCCTTTTCACACAGACACCATTATGAACAATTCGTTCACTTTGCTTTGGCTTGATGGAAGTCACAGTATTCCTCAAGCTTTGTTCCTATGGCTTTCGATTCTGGATTCGGAACAGGTTTGATAAGTCCTTTGCTAGATGCTATCTTGTATACCACGCCCAGTGGGGAAGATATATTGCTGCGTAATGACCGTACCCTAAAGACTATGTACATCTTAACTGAACAAGTACTAACACTAAGAGAGTCACCTGTGCTCAGACAAAGGGACTAGGAATATAGATAATGGTTTATTCTTTAGTCGTATCCAGAAGGCATTCTATCGCCATAGGACTACCTTGTTAGAGGTAGTGCCTATCTATCCCTTGTCATAGCAGGCCTCATCCGTGAAGGCTAAGACGTGGATGCACTCTAGGGCGCGAACCTTTTCTTTTTTTGAAACTAAAAACATAAGATGATAGGCCGAAGTTGGAAATGAAAGGTCCCGAGGTCCATAAAACAAAGGCATTATAAGCCCAATTATCCGCCTTAGATAAGAATGATGACCTAAACGCGTGTATAGTGCTGCACGACTGGTAAGATAAAGGAGAGCCTTCCAAGTGTGCATCAGACTAGTAAATAGATTAACTACCAGCTAAGCTAATAGGATGGTGGCATAGCAAGGAAGTCCCCCTCAGAGAGGTGGGCTGGGTATGAGCGAGTCGAGACCATGGATACGACCTTCTCAGTAGATCGCCAAGGTGAGACTCTTGAATCAAAGGTAGACAGCCTAAGAGGCTTCATTCCAAGGGGCAAACAGTAGTTTATTCAAGAAGATCTGGGCCCCACAGCCTAATAGAGTAGAGCGCAGAATACTTTCCCAAAAGATTGTTTTCTATTAGTCAGAGAATCTCAGAAGCTAAGCTTTGATTTGAAAAGGCACTGCTCTCACCGGCGTATGTGCCTAGATTAGGTAGGACTAGCTGCTTAACCGGCCACTTGACTCTTTCCTACCCCTATGGGAAGCATGAAGGAATTCTTCTATGACTCTAGGCGAAAGGCCATGGATCACTCTTACTATAGAGAAATCCTTTCATTGAACTCCTCGTACTAAAACCTGTCCTACACCATGGACTCTACACTACATACTTGATTGACTGGCTTAGTAGACCGACACCAATGTGCTAATTCTTTTATTGGTAATGGTATGTTTTGTACGTGGATACCACGAGGTTTAGTAATTGATATGGAACAACAGACTTAAAGTCTTGAACGTTCTACGAGGACCGATCTATCTTCTGCTCCGTAGGTACATGTTAGGGCGCTTCAAAGTTGTTTCATTTCAATTTCAAAAAGGGTGTTTATTAGCGGCATTGGCTTGCGCCAAATTTGCTCATTAAAAAATCTTCTTCAATGTCTGAAGTTGCAATTGTACTTTTTTTTTTCTCTGGCTACTGATTGATACATAAATACCTTTTACAAAGCAACTCGCACCGCACGTCGCGAGCAGTGGGTTGCCCTGTTTTGGCTTACTAAGTCACGTGTAAGGCTTGCATATTGGAGACTCTTATCAGTCAGTACAAAGCCAGCCAGGCAGAAGAAGAAGGATTCTCTTCGAGGTGTCCATCCGTGCCAATAAAAGAAAAAGAAAGAGTTCAACCCACTTGAAAGAGGAAAAGTACCGGAAAGTACGGATTCGGGTTCATCCCTCAATCAAGCACTACTTGAAGGATAGATTCAACCATACGCCTAGATCGGAAGGAGTACGCTCTAAGAGCAGCTTTCCCCGCTCTTACCTATGCATTCAAGCTCACCTAACTTGGTTCTAGTGTTGTGACTGGTACTCTACCAAATCAAGAAATTCTTGGATTGGTTGCTTCTTAGAGAGCAGCTCTTCCGACAGCTCGTATTCATCCCTTCCCCATGAGGACAATCAGCCCCTTGCTTTCATTTGAATATTGGCCCTCGCGCTTCACGGCTAGATTGGAGTAACTCATAGCTAGGGCTTTCTATTTCAGAAGGACGGCTTCTACTCCACTGAGCTCATCGCCCCTTTCTATCCCTTGAGTGAGGTTGAGGTCAGAATTCTCTTATTTAAAGAAAAAAAGGAATCTCTCTGACAAGGGCAACGGCTGGGAAAGAAAAATCCCTTATCTATCTTTCTTTTATTGTCTCAAAGAAATCCATTCCGGAAGCGGAAGGTCGGCTTGGCCTTGCGTAAATCAGATATCTTGTCCCAGGCTACTCTCTTCCCTTGTAGGGTACGCTCCCAAGAAGATCAGGTGAGCCCGAAGACCGAATCAATGTAACTTACACTTTTCTTTGAATTGAGGCTGTTATAGAGGCAAAGGCTTTTGCAATTCCAGAGGGCTCTCCCTGCAGGCTCAATGTATGCTATAGCTCCATAAAGTGTGAGTTTGGCCTCAGGCAGGATAGAGAGAAAGCTGTGAGTTCTCGTTGTCCTTCGACCCCTTCCTTTGGCCACGTCTACCATTTCATTAAGTCAGTTCGGTAGCTAGGTCAAGACCCAGCCGTCACATCAAGATCGTAAAATATAGATGCTCACCAACGGCTGAGAAAGTGAAGCCGTTTGGCAATTCGTAATACTCACCAAAGCGTTCCTTGAACAGGGTTTATAGTAAAGAAGATATTTCATATCTCAGAGCATCAAATGCTAAAGTCAGATCGGGGTCGGGTCGAGGCAAATTTAATAATGGTAAAGGGCGCCGCCACCACAGAGCATAAATGACTACAACTGCCAGAGGAAGTAAATCAGAAGAATCATTGAAAAAGAAGTCCATCTCATAACAAATCCAAATTCCCTCCATAAAGAGATTCCTGCACGGAGTAGTTACTTACAGAATCTCAACCTATTAAGGCTCGGTGCGGTACACGGAACATCTCAATAAAGACAGTAAAAGCAACTACTTTCAAGCATCTCGTAGTTGAGCGGTACTGCCCAGTTCCAACATGGACAAGGACTGCTGAACATGGATAGAACGAGAGTCGAACTCGCATGTCTCTCTCTCTTGCTATCCCCTTCCCCTGCTATGCTTCCTTCCTCCCTACCGATCAGTGAGCAGCACTACTGTTTTATCAGCGGTCTTCTCTCACTTAAAAGTCTCCCAGACCCGCCTTCTGTACTTGGAAACGAGCTAACAAACGTTAGCGAGCATATAAGAGGGCATGAAATAGCTCTACCGGGACTTCTCCTTATATATAGCTTTTAGATATATCTCAAGATAGCTTTGAACTACTTCCACGCAAGGAAAGATAGTACGTACTACCAATATCAGGGAAAGCAGACTGAGATACCGCTTGAAAAAGATAGATGACAGGTATGTGTTGAAGCATATCGAGAGAACGAGAACTGAAATGAACCATATCGAGCACTGGTCTCACTCTACAAGTTAAGTTCGATGAGCTCCTAGCGTACCTGTGCCTACTATCTACTTAGTGTGTGTGCTTAGGGAAAGCAAGTAAGCTGAGCAGTAGTGGGGTCAAGGGCGATCCCTTTCGCCTTTGAGCCTCTTCCTTCGAGGAGGAGATAGAATGGACCTGATAGACATGCCTAAGACCGGAGCCTGTCTTGTGAATCAAGTTCGAAGGGCCTATTCGTATTCATTTACGGTTCCCGTTTCATGACTAGATAATGGTTACCGAGCAAATAGCAGTTGAAAAGGCTGTAGCTGCATCAAAAGCGAAAAGAAAGGGTGGTCAATCCGATCCGATGATTCGCCCCTAGAAAGGGTGTGTGAGCGAGAGGCAATTCTTTCTCTTTTTTTTCTTATCTGGGAAGGCCAAGGGTAAGTCGGCATTTGCTTAAGATAGGGGTGTCCGCGGGTGGATCAGAATGAGTCCTGCGGTGCACCTTAAATATTGGTAAGTGGGACTCATTAGAGCGTATTGGTCTTTCAAGCACCTGGGGCTTCCTTCTTTGCCAATTCCAGTTCCGAGTCAGGTCGCACCAAGGCTTGTTGTTTTCCTAAATGCCTCAGGTTTTTTAATTCCGTATTCCTATGTCCGTGACCCAATATCCATCCAGCTTGTCAAGCTTTTTCGTTTCATCGAGTGGGCCTGCACATCACTAAAACGAGGATAAGCACCCCAACCTTAGCATCCTAAAAAGCAAAGTCAAATCCATTTTTGAAGAAAATAAATTCCTGATCTATTAAAGAAGTATCAAAAGAGTATCCTTTATTAGTATTAGTATTAGTACGACCACATCCATGATTCTGTCTTTGCGAAGATTGATTACTCACGGCACACACACTATATCTTCGATGATTTCCATTCCCCTTGGTTATATTCATTCCGTTAGGAATTCCCAAAATGAAGACGCGCCGGCTTCTCGCCTACTCCTACTACTCTTTCGACTTCTACTTTCGGCTTAACCCCAGTGCTTCCGTTCATAACTGCACCATACGGATTTTCAATGCGATAAGATCTTGTGAAGTAAGGTTTGAAGTGAGTGATCCCACTTCTGATGTAAGTGATGCTATGTGCTCTTATCTGTATGTTCTAACTGCTGTCCGTGCCCCCCTTTGCTCTGGGTTTTGCTTCCGAAAAGGGTCTTAGACCCCCGCTTGGGAAAAGCATGGTTCAGGTAATGTATCTACGCGAGCCTGGTTTAGTTTCTGTCCATGACAGGCCGAAAAACTTTTTTCAATCCATATGTAGAAAAAGGGACTTAGGCAAGCAAAAAAGGAAAGCATGTGGGCCTTTGAGTTTTTACCTTAGATTTAGATAAGGTCACTTCTTTTTAGGAAGTCTCTGTAAGGCTCTAGCGTATAAATAGCTTTCTTCTTTTTTTTTTTTGGAATGCCTTCGTCCGAATCTTTCAGGAGTCTGTGTAAGCTTAGCAGTTAAGAAAACTCCTATTGTCATATTCTCATAGGATTTCCAGTGCAAGCCCAGGTAAATCCCTTCCCATCATAGAAGGATGATATGTGTACGGGATCAAAAGGCGGATATGCTGGTTAAATGGTATCTTTCTTCTCCTTTTCTAAGATTATAACCTTAGCAAAACGGGTAGAAAACACTTTTCCAGTATATCTCAGCCGGTGTCTTGTATGGACACTGTTGTTGAGTTGGTTGGCTCCATAAAGGAGTCCTTCAATCGTCTTGTAAACCGTTATGTACCCCAGATTCAAACTATTCCCCTTGAACAAGGGATGAAGTTTGAACCAACCTGGAAAACTGTGCCGACCCACTCTTTAACTCAGAGGGTATGGATCGAAGAATTCGCAAGCCCCGTGCTACCGGCTGGAGCCAATATGCTGACGTTATCTTTATATCAATATAAATCTCCCGCACCTATCGGTACAGCATCCTCAAACCTTAGAAAAGATCCAATTACTACTAATACTAATGGGCTTTACTCAAGCTAAGCTATAGGATTTCTTTCTCCCCCTTTCTCTTCGAAGAAGTCTACAACAAACAAGTGGGAGAGGCAGGATTCGAACCTACGTAGAAAAACTTCAACAGATTTACAGTCTGTCGCTTTTGACCACTCGGCCACTCTCCCCTTCCCGGGCCGAGGCCCCCCTCCATCAATGGGTTCTAAGAAGGAGGGATAAAAACCTGAAATAAAGCTTATTGATTTGATTGAAGGGAACTCAGACTCTTTTTTAGCTTAGCTAGCGTTCCGCTAGTCAGTTCATAACAATCTCTGTACAAAGGGCAAAGCTTCTACGACAGCTCCCCCCTAGTCGCTTCTGGCGAAGCTGCGAGTTCATGAGCAAGTGAATTGAACGAACCAAGTTCCTAAACTAAAAAAGGGAGTAAGAAATAGAAAAAAAAGAAACAAGAAACTTCCCACTTTGGATGTCCCACGATTCTGCTAGTTTAGAAACTAAGGGGAAGGACAGGGGTCGCTAGGTCAGAAAAGCTATAACTCCAAATTCTCCCCAAGTAGGATTTGAACCTACGACCAGTCAGTTAACAGCCGACCGCTCTACCACTGAGCTACTGAGGAACAACGGACTTAAGTTAAGGAAGCCGACTCTCGTTCTTTGGACACCAACCTATGACCGAACAAAAAAGGGTTCGTCACTCTTTTTCACATACACCGGGATAAAAGGTTACGATAGCAAGCCCCTCCTCGGCCGGAGAGCCTCCAGGACAAGGGGGCGGCGGTCAACCATCCACTCTCGAGATTCATCTTTATCAATCGATCTCCGCGTCCTGCCAGTTCGCTAAGTAGACTCACTCTCCCGAGGGGCAACAATGGAACTATTCCTGCCAAAAACAAGGGACCTACTTCTCATCCTAGGAGTTAGCAGGTATGATTGCCTCTCTGTCTGTCTCTCCGAGTTTATACTACTAATTAATAAGTAGCACTTCTGCTATTCAATCATAGAATCGATTCCGATCAAGCTGAAAGATGAAAGAAAAAAGCCCTATATATATATATTTATTCTTTATTAGTAAGCTAGCGCCCTGCAATCAAAAAACAGCGCTAACGAGCAAGAAAAGGCCCCTTACTATACTATAGTAGTTAGTCTTTTTCAAACAAAGGAAAAATATCTGGGCAAAGACATACGCTCAACTCAACCAGAAAGCGACTACGTTCCTCGGCAGACAAATAGGTAGAACAACATCATATAATTGAATTAATAAAAAAGCACTACTTAAACCTTTCATTGAAATTATTATTATGATTCCATTAGTTGATATGGAATCGCTCAAAGTCAGAGCAAAAGTAATAATAAAATAACATAAAAAATAGAAGGGCTCTTGAATCGGTTTCGGTTGGCTTGGTTTCTTCATACAGCTGGGAAAAAAGACAGATCCTTCACTCTTTCTTTTGGACTTGATCCTCCCCGATTGAAAGCTACTTGAGCTTGCCTATTGGTCAAGTGGCCTGAAGCTCATCTAAGGATGTCAGTCATAGTTGCTTTCGCCCTTGGCCTGAAACTTCAACCTGCCATAAAAAAGTGGCATGATTCTAATTGCCCGATCCTATGGTTTAGAGGTGGAACGCGGATCCTGCTCCCGTGTGGTACGATCCGGCTTATACTTGTACTGATAGCACGGGTACTTTGCTTCCTTGTTGGCTTGGGGCAAATCCCTTCCCTACACTGAACGGAAGGTCGGTACTAGGAATCTATCAAAAAGATCTGGTCCGGGGAGCTATCTCACGAACTGAACTTCTGAATATTAGCTTTGCAACTACGTGCTTCGAACCTTTCCTGGGATTGTTGTGCCTGCTTGTCCTCATCGAATTGGAGAACTTTTTGGTACGCCCCTTCCTCTCTTCTTTTCGAAAAGTCAGACTCTGCTCAGGGAGTAATCTTAGATCGGGTCGTGCCCCCCCTTCCATCACCCTCGGGGGAGGAATCATTCCATTCAGCAGTCCTACGTGGGTCAGTGAATGTCTTTTATGAAAGGATTAGACGGTGACAACTAGTGCTGTGAACAATCCCTATCATCAAATCTCTGAGCTCAGGAAGTCAGGTTAAGACGTCGACTTATACAGGGTCTTGCCCGAGGAGATGAAAAAGAATTCCTGTCTTTAGAAGTCAATCCCACTAAACTACACTTGTACGCTTGACATGAAAAGTAGAGGCAAGCGGAGTCAAAGGCCTCACCTCAACAGGATAGAGGCTGCTCCTGGAAGCGGAAGAAGAAGTCCAGTATTGAACGGCAGGACTTGAAGCAGACCGGACACTCTCGCCTCACATGCTAATCTTCCGGTCCGCTGATCTACTGCATCGGAGAGCGTATCGCCTTACTATGAATTCTCTGACCCAGACTTGGTATCCATGTTAGGAAGTCAAAAACGCTCCTTGCCGCTGCACTAATTTCGTTCATCAGTCAGAAAAAGTCGGGATTCGATCTCCACGAAAGGCTAAAGGAACATAAAAAAAGCGAATCATCTTTCTCCACCCAATTAAGAACAAACTCCAAAGCAGTCAAAAAAGAAGGGCTTTGCCCCCCTTCAAAAAATAGATCAACAAAGATATCTTGCAAACCCTGTAAGGTTTCAACTTGTGAGTCTAGATGCCCCGGCTGAGAAAGTGAAGCCGTCTGGCAATACGTAATACTCCCCAAAGCGTTCCTTGAACAGGGTTTCAAGTCGAATATTCATTTATGAATGCAAAGCATAAAAGGCAAAAGTGAGATCGAGACCCGGATCGGGGAGATTCAATGCGGGTGGGCGCCCCCCTCTAAAAAGGGAATAGAGAACAACAACAGCTATGGGATAGATAAGAAACGAAAAAGAAAAAAAATCGATCTTTTTATCCATTTTACTTACATTCAAAAAAATCTTCCCTCCATACAGACTGAACCCCGTCAAGCCTGTAGGACTAGTGTTTTGACTATATAGAGATGTGGTTGGTTGTTGACCAAAAAAGACATGGGAAAAGGAAAGCACTCACTGAGTTACTTACGAATCAGAAAGATTGAGGCTGACTACGGCCTCAGATGATTAGGCGGGGACAGGATTCGAACCTGCAATCTTCAGGTCATGAGCCTGATGAGTTGACCAATTACTCTACCCCGCTTCTTCCCTCTTGAAACTGAAAACATATAGATTAGCAAATGAGACTGCCCACACTGAACACCAACCCAATCTCGAAGAGAATCAGTACACGAAACTACATATCCGCTGATCTATATGCCCTGACGTGAACGGCAGCTTTCAGTGAGTCTTAGTTTGATGATCGAACATTCTTTCATAACGCAATTATGTTTAATCATCGGTGCGAGAAAGACAAATAGGTCGGGCACTCTCCTCGCAGCGATCTTGTGCTGCCAATGGTTGGCGCTGATCTTAGTAGGACCAGGACGGCGTATTTGACACTTCAATCAAATACCCGCTCAGGATATGAGCGAAAATATACACCTGTTACAGTGTAACCTTCACCCACGCCCGTGGGTCTGAAGGACCTCCACAGACTGAGGTCACTAACCTCACATCTGAGTGTTTCCACTCATGACGCCTTTTCTCTAACGGCATTCTAAGCTCTCGATCCATACACGAGTTCTGGGTAGAATGGTGTCCAGGGGGTGGAAGAAAGATAGAAGACGAAGTAGGGAAGCCAGCCAACCCCTCTCCTTTTATAATGTCGAGCTACTTCATACCTTGTTCTATCAACAACACGCTACTTCGTTCCTCTCCCTATCAGTCGAGTATCTCCGCTCCTTACTCTAACAAGTATGCTTCTAAACTCCAAGCTCTAAAGAACCTGCAATGAAACATACCTCTCCCAGGTTCTATCAAAGAAGCTTCAATCCCTCTCCTTATAGAATAGAAATGCAACTACGTTCCTTTAGCGGTTAAGTAGGATTTATTCATATCATAATAGAAGGGATAGGTTTTAGTCCTGGTTCAAGGTGTGAAGAGAGAGGCTGTCCCAAAAGGACAGGTACAAGACGAAGTGGCAGAAAGATAGAAGTATTGCACCCTTCTATGCCTTTTTTTTTCATGCTGATTGAGTAGAAGAAGTCAGATAGAAGGACTAGTCCCTTAGGGAATGATCTTATCTGGCTTTAGACTCCTTTCAACGACACAAGGGACAAGGTTATGAAAGAGTTTGCCTAAGAAGCTTAAGGGCCCATGCCGCAACACAGCGCTCAAACTTTCAACTCAACGGCTGGCTTCGTCTTCACTTTCAAGCTGGAACAGAACGTAAGTTGACAACCTTTAGCTTCTACTACAACAACTATAGACCTATCCTTCCTACTTAACCGCTTAACGGCAGCTTTAGCCTTCCTGCCCTAACCCGACCTCTTTCTCCAATCGAAGACTTGCGTACTCTGAGACCGTTTGGGGGACCTGCTTGCCCTTCTTCCCTCTCGGAAAAGAACTCCGTCAAACAATTAATGCCTTTGATGCAACTAGCCGGGCGGGTGGAAGTCGACTGAGGAATAGGATCCTTTTTCCGTTCAGTAGTTCTGCACATCGGATTGTGCAGCCGAGGAAAAACCTCATATCCCATAGTGGTTGGATAGGCCGATCCTTATCCTGAAAAAGATAGCAAACTGAGTAGACGTTGAAATGAAAGAGTCTTCCTTCTGATCCCAAGGAATGCGCGTCTGATGGTATCGTATATAAGAGAAAAGTTTTCTCGTTATTCGGGTTCGGAAGACTTGAGCAATAGGTTTCGACTCGGTCAACTGTCTTGATGAAGATTGACTGACAACAAGAAATGACGTAAGTGATAGATAGAAAAGTACGCTAATCTTGAAAGTTTTCCATTTTGGAGAAAGCGGCGGGCCCAAGGAGCTCTCCAATCGTGCCTCGAAATGAGGCCGGAGAGTCGGTAACCTGGGATCGCCTAAGATCGAATGGAACTGTCTTTGATTAGATGGAAACAGATAGATAGACAGTGTGTAGTGATTTCTTTAATTGTAGTCAGTCTTGACTTAGTTCTAGATGTCCCCCAATCCCACATGTCTTTCTTGATGGGTAAACCCAACCAGCGATTTACAACAAACAAGTCTTTCTTCATTTTTTTTAGAGCAAGAAAAGAAGCGGAATGTCCGGTAAATTATGTCGAATGAAGCTATTGGAATTATTGGAACAGCACCCTTGCACCATCTATTCACTATTGAGTCTTTTTGTCTTCGTGATCCTCACCCTACTCGGATTGTACGTGTGGAACACGGTGCAAAACCAACGCCACACCTACCACCTCTTGATTGCGTTAACTGAAAATAGGGTGCCCTTCCGGTGGGAATGGAAGTGGAATAAGCACATACTTGAGACTTTCCCTTCCCAAGCCCAACAACAGGAAGCGACGAGAACATAAAATCGTGAATGAAAGAGCGTGACGAGACTTTCTCAATTCGAGATGTTAGAAGGTGCAAAATCAATGGGTGCCGGAGCTGCTACAATTGCTTCAGCGGGAGCTGCTGTAGGTATTGGAAAGTGATGCCTTTTCTTCTTGACTTTCTATGTTATTCTTAGGTTCATTCTCCCTTTGGATTTAGAAGTGAAAGTCTTTTGCTTCTATCTAACAAGGCCCAAGTTACAGCGGGCTCTTTCTATTATGAAATGGTTCATCTTTTTCTGTTTATTGGTTAGTTTAGTATATAGGATTTCTACCTTCTTTGATTTGATTTTACTTCATTCCCCCTTGACTTTTCTTCCGCTCGATCCGAGCAGC
>NW_028196781.1:22500-41115 GCF_037176805.1 Vigna unguiculata
GGGGAACGAAAGAAAAAAGAATATATAGACTTGTAGAGACCCTCTATGTAGTTGTCTATCTGAGGCGATCGATCTACATCTTTCCTCATAGCCCTGGGTGGGGCTGTGTCTCGATCTCCTACGTGCGAAATCTGAGGGACTAGTTCCTATGGAGATTCCCCTTGGTCTAATTCCACGCCTTATGACGTATTTGAACTGGGAGGCCTGGCGTAAAGTGAAGATTGAGGGAAATAGATAAAAATTCCCTTCTGGGGTATTCCGAAGGTGTAACCTAGGCAACGAAAGAAAAAGGGGCCCGATACTTCAACTAGAGGAGCGACCAGTTGGTTCACCAAACCCCGACCCAGCGTCACACGTTCTCCAGGTCCGAAGGGATCCAGTGCCCAACTACCGACTCCTTCCGGAATTGCGTTATCGGAGCCGAGCCAGGAATGGCCGTTAGTGGACACCCACCACTTTTCACCGGTTAGAGAGGCCCTCTTTAATACATTAAGAAAAGATGTTCACAGGGGCCAGAAAGACTCGGTCATAGGAACTTAGACCGCCTACGCGCTGGTAAACGAAAACCACCTCGACCGGATCAGAGTAAACAACAATGTCGAATCAGGCCGCCCCTTGCCTTGAATTCACAGGCGGCCACCAGCTTTCCCAAAATCAATAAGGGGAGATCTGCTGCTTACTGCTCACGGAAACATCCGACCTATACTATAGTAAAGTCGTCCGCGTATCTTTCTGATATCAGATATCTAATAGCGATCAAAGGGTAGAACTCATGCTTTGAGTTTGCTGACTTGATTGATCAAGTCTGTCTGTCCTGTCTTCTTTTCTTTTTTAAGGAATTTAAAGAGAGGAATCCACTGGCCTTAGCTCATATACCCGTAGCTCATTGGGCAGATTGCTTTGAATAGCAAAATAGTAAAGATCAGAGTCGACATTCTTGGATTAGGCTGGTGCTATTTCTTATTTTTTTTTAATAATAAGGAGAAAGGCTGCCTTAGGTTTAGTTTAGGAGTTTGAGTTCTCTCTGCTTTCATAGCCTAGTTTCGTAGCCTTGGTGCCTAGCCTTTTCTGATCCCGGGAGAATAAAGAATAAGAATGGCTGTTCTTGAATCAGCTGTGAAAGACGCTCTTGCCTCAGTTGATGTTGGTGGAATAGATCTGTACACTCATACTAGAAGTGTACCATGGCAGGCAAGCAAGGAAGGCAGTCTAGTAATCCAGTCGATGGGCCCCTTTTTCCTTCCTCACCCTTTCTTTCTCTTTCTGGGACTCTCTATTTTCGCTTTCAACTAATTCTGTTCGGGAACCTGTCTTCCACGCCACCTGTGGTTTCCGAGCATGGTCGTTCTGCTTTGGACATGTCTGCAACGTCTCCAGCTTTCTCCGGGCGAGGGCCTGAAGCAAGGCAAAAATCGAGCATCGAAGTGAGCATATAAGAAGAAGTGCTTAAAACGAAGTAAATGGTTCAACATGAATTACTTTCTGGAAGCAGGCTATGCCGCCACACCCCCCCTGTGAAAGAGGGCTACGCAGCTGATTCGGTTAATCACATGTCAGAACAACCGCTAGGGATCTTTTTTTCATTACCAAAACGGAGGTCACCCTTTTTCTTTCTTTGCTCAGCTCTTCTTTTGGAGTGAACCCGAGTCTAATAAATCATTTTTTTTTTAAATTGTCCATGTCTGCGTGTTCTTCTGTACGGCCATATGACAAGTCATTTGCGAACATTTCGGGAACCTTTGGTGGTCTTTTTGTTCCAAACATCGCATCCAGTATTGCTGGTTCCTTTTTAATTCAAAGAGCTAGCTCATTAGCTATCTGTGAGCGGGGCTTGTTGAAAGCATCTACTCGAGTGTTTCGATAAACTTACCAGTCATCTCAACATTCCAAATTCCTATCTTTCTAGCCAGCAGCCTATTACGTAAACAGCTTTGTCAACTAAGACATATACATTGTAAAATAAATCCTTTGGCCAGGTTCAGTAAAGATAAATCGCAGGATAAACCGTGGGGAGATTAGTGAAGCTAACGATCGATATAAGCTCAAACAATTCCCAAGCACAACAATAGCAATAGCTGCAGCTTGAAAAGCGAAGGTAGTTCTTGGGACCTTCACATTCACAAGAGATCAATGGATAAGGTAGTTGTTATGGAGTCATGAAAGAGCCGATTGTCTGATGTGCTCGTCAGGTAGGAAGGAGATGACCATCGTGCTGATTCGGGGAAAAGACTGAAAAGAAGCTCTCTCGAATGAAGACCGTGCTCCCTTCTTTATAGGGAGGAGATCTTCTGCCCGCGGCTAAGTAGAGAAGAGAAAGGGGTCTTTGGTTCTCCCCTAAGGCTGGAGAGGCTCTTCCCGCTAAGAAATAGAATCATGTTATATCTACGCCATGATATCAATCAGGTGGTTTAGAACTAAATTCATATGGGTTCATCTTCCGCTTCTGGTAGAGAAGTTGAACAAATGGTCTCTGAGCTTTCGTCCCCGTATCCCATTCTTGGCCTTCAGCCGGCTTTGATCTACCCATATATTCTTCCTTTCATGGGGCTATCTCTCTACGCTAAGCTGGCAAAAGGGCTTTCCGAGGAAATGGGTGTAGAGGAGCTCGTGTATCTTTAGTCATAGGGCTCACCCCTCAAGACCCTTGCTTCTCTGTCAGCTTCTTGTCTCGGAGTCTATTCTAACTACCTCTCTGCGGGACAGACAGCTGGAGGAGCACTTTCCGAGCGCTTGGCCAGGGGTTCTTCATCTATCAAGAGAGGGTTCCCGGTAATCAAGCTAGAAGTTCATTCCTCCCTTGCTTTGAAAACTTCTTAGCTTAGGAAGTCTCTACTCAGACGGGGATGGGTTTTGTTGATCCAGGTCGTACTCTATTGACTCAAGAAAAGTAGGTTTAGAAGGTGACACCTCCGCTAATTGTCAAATCGCGTCTATCGGATAACTACTTTAATCAAAATTATCAGGTTCCTCAATGCTGGCAAAAGAGCTTTGAGACTTCCCGCCCGAGGATAGAATGTGAATCAATAATGAATGCGATGATCAAAGAAGCGGCTAGACATAGGTCAAAGGTACAACCGCTACCGCCAGTAGGATTTCCTTGCTTTACTAACGAGCTAACCTACGAACCGCTCCGTGGGCTACGCGAAGGGACGAGTTAAGGAACAAGAGTAAAAGACGACGTGGACGTCATACTACACAACACAAGCAAAGACAGGAGGCCATTTACAGAAGGGCGCGCCTTACGTGCCACTACCAACCCTCACAAGCTTGCTAGCCCTTCTTTTTAAGCTGTGGAGCGTACCAACTTTGATTAACATCGAGTTGTATGTTTCGCTGCTGTCTAATGAGGCGCAGCATCGGTCTGTCCAAGGGACTGGATCCCAAGGCTCTTCTTAGTCTAACATGATTGTTGTAACCCCTTATTCTCTTCTAATGGGGGTTGCTCATTGGATTTTGATGGAATTCAGTGACAGTCCACCCCTTAGGTCATACCAAGGTGCCCTCCCCTACCTATAGATCAGACTTGCTGAAAAGAGCAGATGAAATTCTATTGTGGGTGGTTGCTTGTAAGGTTTGAAGCCTTGCTTGATCGGTAACCGGTGCTCGACCAGATTCCTATCAAGGCCAGGCATTTATGAAGACTCCCAAGTAAAGCAGTCTTTGTATTCTTGCAAAGATTGACAATCGCTTCGGCCATTTCACTAGATAGGTTCTTACTGACATATGTGGGCCGAGGTTCTGCTTTTGCCTATAGGTTGACTTCGATCACATCATCTTGAACTTCTGATCGTATGTCGTACAGCTTTTCTGGTGCTTTGGGTGTAAGTCCTCTAATGTCAGCTCTCTGGAAGGCCAATCGAATCTCTGCTTGATTGGCCGTAACTGCATGATCGATCTCAAGAGGATTCCCATGTAGATCTATGAAACTACAGCCGAACCAAATGCTTTCTTCTTCATTTTACTGGTTGTTCGGCACTCCATCTCCATACCAGTCTAGCATCACTGACTTGTTTGTGTCGTCGAGGCCCGATCGACTGGTGTCTTCGACGGGGCTTCAATAGCGGCGATCGGTCGATCAGACCGAAAAACCTGATTTGAAGATCGCCCTTTGAATAGTAATAAGCATCAGCGTAGACTTCCGCTGCCTTGGCTTCGTATTCAAAGGGCCTTGGGTCCGCGGGGAAAACTTTAACGTAATTGTTATGCCATAGCATGATGCACTGGTTGAGGCTCGATGGTACACACATCTTCCTGTGTATCCATTCTCTTCCCAAGAGTACGTTGTACTGCACTGGGGCGTCGATCACATCAAATTGGGTAAGGCTTCTGTAATCGCCGATCTTGACCTCTAAGAGAACCGTGAAATGGAATTTGACCTGTCTTGCAGTACGCTAAGGAATATTATTAGTTAGACAGAAATCTAAAGTGCGCATATGTACTATAGCTGCAAACGAAAGAAAATGGATCCTTGTTCGGGTGTTCTGGTGGTGTCCCCGTCTGGTCTACTATCGTCTCTTCACCGCCGCTAGACTACTTTAGCCCCCCAAATGGCACAACCACAGTTGCTGGCTTGGCTCCCTCTTGCCTCTATTTCCAACTGGCGAAAGGCCGAGTCAATTCAATTGACGGAACATGTATCATTAGGTATTGATCTAAGCTTAGAACGGGCTAAGAGGGTAGCCCACGAGCGAAGAACTTGCTGGGATCGAAGAACATCCTGAGCATAGGCTCGTAAGAGGGAAATGAATAGATGAGCTCCCCTTGCCTTGAAAAAGGCCAGCCGTTATAGTATATATTCTTTTCACACCGGTGCTTTTCTTCAAAAAAGGCATTCTACTTTGATCAAACCCTGCTCCTTCTTGCTTGAGCGTATATACAGGCTTCTTACTACTACTATGGGTTGGTAACGGCATCCCTATCCATATCTTTATGCACGAACGAAAGGGTTTCACCCGTTCCCGGAAATGATCATTTTTCTGAGCTTTACTCCACAGGTATTATTTATAAAGTCTAACCAGTTCCTATTCTTTTCACCGCCCCTTTTTAGTGAAAAGATGGTTTATTCGCTATATAGCGATCATTTCGTATATGATCTCTTTTCTTCTCAGGCTATTGGCTTTTTATCAAACTTGATAAGATGAGTCAGTACGTTCCGCGGTTAAAGACGAATCCGATCTTTAGAATGATTTCCAGCTTTCAACCACCGGTTTCTTATTCAAAACTATGCCAGAGACTCCTCCAATCAGATACTTAGCTGGTCACTCAGGGGGCCTTTGGGAACTTATCCAGCCGGCCCTATCTTCAAGTCAGTCGATTCGAAAGTTGGTTCAGCTTCACTGTAAAATGCAGGTAGAAAAACGCGGATTTAGATGCACCCAATGCAAACTATAGCTATTGATATCTCCTAGACTACTACATCGTAGAGTTGCTATCCGGAGTTAAGAAGGAAGCGGATCCCTAACAACTATCATGCGCTAGATAGGCGCATGGCATGGCTCTTACTGAATTAGCTAAATTTCATCCCAGGAGGGATGCACTTTTTCTCTTTGATGATGGCCGATCATAATTCTTTCTTCCCCTCATAGAGTCGACAGACTAAGCTCCAGGTCTTATTGTAAAATATTCCCTAAATATATTACTGCGCGGTTAGTCTCGCTACCTCTTTAGTTGTCGCCCCCTACTTGCTCATAATGAACTAGAATTTCCCCCTCCCCTTTATGGCTTGCTGCTTGCGATAAGTGTAGCTTTTTTCTTTCGATTCTGTGGCTGAAGGTTTTTATCCCTTGAGTTGTTTATGACCAACTTACTGGGAAGCTTCGCTTGGGAGACAGATGCAAAAGGAGGTGATCTTGTTGCTGACCGAGTCTTAACTTCACTCCTGGCTCTCGAAATGCTCAATTGGGCTTTCCACTGATTCCTATCAACCAAGGCTGCAAGTGCGTGCTGTTGGCGGTCTACTTCCATTTGGGAAAGTCACAGGCTCCCATTGGCCACGAGGTTCGTTATTATAGACTGCATCAGTGGCCTTTGATCCACATCCTTAGCCGATAAAAAATCAGTCCGCGAAGAAGCAAGGAGGAGGCGATGATGTGATTCCTTATGTACCCGTGTCTCTGTGTCGCTTGAAAAGTCTACCTCTGAATCTGTTGACCCATCTGTATCTGTGTCTTCTTCTAAGTCGGTTGACCCCGGTCTTGTTCGAGTTGTTTTTGATATTCCCCGCTCGGCCGAGTGTAGGCCGAAGCAAATGCTTAGATGAGAAGAAGTCAGAGCAAAAGGAAGAACAAGAGGAACAAAGAAGTATCTTCAACTCCTCTAGAGGATGAGGAAGTGATGGGGACGACGATGCTCGTGCAAGATAAGATGACGACTGGCTGACTTACCGAACGGACGGACACTTTGATCTTGATCGTGCAAGATAAGTCGCAATGAAGGAATATCGTCAACGCAGCTGGAGCCGCTAGATCCCACAGCAAGTATCCTCAGTCGGCGAAGCCTGGAATGGGTTGTCCGTTTTCGCTTTAAGGGCGCCCTTTGGCTTTCTTACCACTTTAGGCGGGACGCATAGCAAGAAGATTCCGGGAAGGGCCAATAGCTCACTCACGGTACACGATTCAATTAGCCTTCCATTACACCCACCTCATTCAATTATGGAGGTGTAATATAAGAATTGGGCTTTATAAGCCGCCTATTTCGCGCGTGAGAGCTTTCTATGCTTAGCGCTAGGAGTGGCTGGTGCACAAGTCAGAAATGGGAACAAACTGAGCGCTCCTCTCGGGTTCAACCTGTAGATGGTCCAAAGAAAAGTAGATCTGAGGCAATGGATCTGGATACTCCAAACACTACTGAAACGGCGGCGACTGGTTCCCAGTCCCGTCGAGCGCCATGAAAACATGAAGTTGAAACTGCCGGGGGCTTGGGAACCCCCGGACAGTTCAATCTCTCATCGATCTGGTGAGACTTGAAGATCCCGACGTTGTTTTCCTTATGGAGACTCGGATCCGGTCCCGAAAGGTAGATGACGTCAGAAGAATAACGAAGTTTAAGAATGGTTTATGTGTTGACCCTTGTGGCAAGAAGGGGGGTCTAGCATTGTTTTGGAAAGACGAGGTTGACTTACGCATTTTTTAGTATTCCACTGGCTTTGTGGATGCTGTGATTGAGAGTCACGATCCGGCTAAGCGTTGGCCTTTAACTGGATTCTATGGACATCCCCAAGCCTCGCAGAGAAAACATTATTGGCAACTCGAAGACTAAGCAACCAGTCAAACCTCCCATGGCTCTCTCTTTATCGGTGATTCTAATGAGATTCTGCACATTAGTGAAACGACAGGGTCGGAAGATCGAGCCCCGAGTTTCATGCGAGCCTTCAGAGAGGCGTTGGTAGACTGTACCCTACATGATCTTGGGTATATGGGACATGCTTTCAAATGGTCAAATCGAAGAAAGGCCGGCGGAGAAGTACGAGAGCGCGTAGATCGAGCTACGGCTTCTGGGTTGGTGTGAGTTATTTTCCCTAGCTGTGGTCAAACATCTGGTAGCCTCTACTTCAGATCATGATCCTATACTACTTCATAGTCAAGGTCAACCAAGGGTATCCAGGCCCCAGAAGAAGTGATTTCGATTCGAGTCGATGTGGCTGAGCCACAGCGAGTGCGAGGAGGTTGTCACTACAGCTTGGAATAGCCTAGTTAATGGATCAGCCCTTTATCGAGTCAGTCAAAAGATTCAATCGTGTCGTACTAATCTTAATCTTCGACTCTGGAACAAACACTCGTTTGGACATATTCAACGTTCTTTATAACAGAAGAAGCAAGAGTTGGCTTCAGTTCGGCACAGGGCAGACTCAACAGATACCCAAGAGAAGGAGAGGCAGTTGTCGAGGGAAATTAATCACCTGTTGGAGCAAGAAGAATTGATGTGGAGACAACGTTCAAGGGCGGTCTGGCTTAAGGCAGGTGACAGAAAGACTGAAGACTTCCATAAAGAAGCCTCCCAGCGACAAAAACGTAATAGTATACATGGCATTCGGGATGCTTCGGGAGAGTGGCAGACGGATCCAGGAAAAGTCAATTTTAGTGGATTACTTCAGAAATCTTTTCACCATAAGCAACCCACCACATGTAAATGCTTTCACCGAGAATATCGAGAGGCGAGTTACGGCAGATATGAACTCAAACTTATTCATTCCTTGCACTGAAAGACAGAATATCGCTTTAAAGCAAGGTACGAAGGAACTCTTGCTATGAAGATTGAAGATGCTCGACCGGTATGAAATCGCTCGAACGAAGTGAGAGGGATGTGAGCTCGACTGAAAGGAGAGGGACGGTAGGAGGAATGGAATATAATTCTTAAGGTTGCCCTAGGCATTACTACTAATGGGCTTTACTCAAGCTAAGCTATAGGATTTCATTTCCTTCCCCAAGACTAGAAAAAGAATACGTACTATCGGGAGAGCTACTCCGTTCCTTCTTCTAACGAGCAATCAAAGTCAGTCCTGCGCTTCTTTCCCACGGGAGACTCCATCTTTCTCTCTTTCTTTAAATACTGAGCTGACTTGGCTGTAAGCGCTTACGTTACGCTTGCTACAAGTAAACTTCCTGTGAGCGAATAAATCGAATTTCAGTTGCAGAATCAAGGCGTTAGCACAGGCTCTATCAAGACCTCTCCAGAGAATGCTGTCTTAAAGGTAGCAGTCCCAAGGGAAGGACTGTAACAGCTGTCGAATGAGACTTTCTTTTTAGTACCGGAGAATCAAGGAACGTAGGAAGTGAGATTTCAAACCTACCTCGCTACGCTTTCTTGCTGCTTTTGAATAGAACCAGGACCTCGATGTCACTAAGCAAAAACTCGTTTTTTCACGGGTAGGAAGACCCGGTGAGAAACCTCGATTCTCAATAGTCCATGATTCTCGTGGATTTGTAGCTCGAACAGAGGAGCGGTGAGCAGATAGCAGCTCGAGTCAATACCTTCGCCTATTATTATATTATTACGGAACTGAAGGAATTAATTATATTACTGAACTGGTCCGTTGCTTGTTTCCTTTCCTATCCTATGGTTTAAGGCTCACTGAACTGTCCTACGAGAAAGATTAAGATCTAATCGTTAGCTATAGGCTTGAGCGCTGCTTCATCTGCACCCTTGCTTGTAAGGAATCTATCTTATTAATGAAACCCTAGGGACACTTTGCCTTAGATAAAGAATTCCCTCTCTAAAGCTTTGGTACGTAGGAAGTGAGACTGAAAGGAGAGTCGCTTAGATAATATGCCTCGACCGGAAGACTCAGGGATTCTTCATTCAGGTCTAGACGTAGCCTTCTTTAAATGTCATGCCAGTTAAGGTAAGCTCTCCGTGGATGCCATTACTTGACTCAATCTATCCGGGTGATCGAAGGCGTATCGCGATCGACGCTTCTTATACGTTGCTTCGACTGCTGTGTACATCCCCAGCCAATAAGAGGAGTGGGTACCATACTCGCTAAGAGGGGATAACAGCGGCTCCGCGCCCCCTAACTACTTAAGACCTTAAAGAGGTGGTTGACGTTCGTAAGGCATAGATCGCTGATTCTCTTAATTTAATTCTTTTAAACTACGCGCTAGACTAAGAATCCCTCTATTTTAATAGTAAGATTTTTTTTCGGCTATTGGCACTTATATAGAATAGAAAGAAGGAGTTGTCACCCCTCGTCAAAGTACGCCCAAAGACTTTTCTTAAATTCCTTTAAGCAGAGAGAGACCTTTTTCAGTGAGGGGTCGTAGGCCAGTCTTTCAGTAATTTCCGAGGAGTGTCAGCCATTTTTTAAGTTCTTTATAGGTTCACGAACACGACCCGGCAATCGTAGACCCTTCCTCTAGTTAGTGACTTGGCTCCCTTCCTTCTAGTCACTGCTAGTAGGATAACATACATATATTAGTCCCTTCTCTTCCTTCTCCTTTTGCTTTCTTTCTGTCCTCTGGTTTAAGGTTCATAAGGGGGTGCTCGCTACTATAAGACAGCTCTGCATTCCTTCGAGGCAATCGTAGCCAAGCTCTGAGACTATTCAAGCTAGCGTGGTAACGATACTGAGGAGGATACCTAGCTAGTCTTGAACCAGAGCAGGGAAGTGAAGCCCTCGATTAGCAAATAGCTCCCCTTTAGATTAGATCCCATAGACTCTTTGCTCAAGTTCAAAGGCCAGTTTGAAGAAGGTCCAATGTCCGTGAGAAGTAAGTTAAACTGCCGTTCCAAAGCTTTTTAAGGTGTGACGCGGGCTGGGCAATCAACCGGAGAACCAAGGAATGGAACTGAACTGAAAGCATAGGCTTCCGCCGAAGCTGCAACCAAAGATGAGTGGCTGTTGCCCGGACACCGAACTATTGGCTTTAGCGACCCAATGTCTGTAGATGAAAGACGAGTTCGGAAGTACTGGATAGGTGCCTCCCCCACGAAATGTAGCTTATGCGGAACCTATTACTCCTCAACCACCAACTAGCAGCTCTTGATAGAGAAGCTCTGTAAGGGCCATTTTAGGGCAGGCCCCACTCAATGCGGTTTTTGTCTTTTCTTTTTGAAATCCAATCCTCTCTTATTGAATTGATTCTTTGTGCTGATAGGGAAGCCCTTTCTTTGGCCGACATAAACCAAAAAACATCCTCGGGCAGGTAGTAGCGTTAGCGTACTAAGAGCCCTCTGGTTGCATTGAAAAAAGATGAGCTTTTTCCCCCTAACTACGGTGGTTCAGAAGATGCCACATCTGCCTCAAGACCCACAGCTTATTCAACAGCTTACGCCCCGCGATTTGTTGCTTCCAAGGTTTTCGATTGGTCTGATTTCTACCCGGGTTTCAAGCCATCGTCTCAGTCGGTGGCCTAAGATAAGCCAACTTACAAGATCGGATTAGCAAATCATGAAACCTGCCAAAGAAGAGCTTCCAATCGCATATTGCGCCCATACTAGTACCTTTTGTTGTACCTACTTAGGCCACATCTCCTTCCTTTTCCTTCCCAGCATGTCTGTCGTCTTCTTTCAAAGAGGCCATTCTTGGTCTTTCAACTAACCCGAAAAGGGCTACTTACCAATAAAAAGATAAAAAAGAACGAATGAGATAGCTGAAGCCAAAGCCACATTTGAGGATCTTGAATCCGCCGTGAACAAGATCCCCTTCTAGTCGGAGGAAAAAGCCGATGTTAGCAAGATGCTAGTGCTCATGCCAAGAGAGGCTGCAAATAGCCACTCTCCCAGATTCCATGCAAGTGCTAGAATCCGATCTGACTCCTCACGCTGGCAAGGATAGAAATGACATACATAAAGGGAGGTCCTAACTGAATGAATTGAGGTTGAGTAAAAGCCATTCGCTTGAGAACAATTCTGCGATTGGAACTCGATCTGGGATTGGGATCTTAGGGCACTGAGAACCTACTGTATAGTACATTCAAGAGTACTCCTAAAAAAAAGAAAGAAAAAAAAGGCACACCCTATTCAAGGCCCTGATGGTCACTCTCCCCGCGCTCTACTACAGGAAAGCTAGCCTGGTTGATCCACTACACGCTAAGAAGCAAGTCCCGACTAACTAAGTAAATCCGGGTTAGACTGAAAGTGACCAGAAATTGCAATCTTCTTTCACAGACTACAGACTAGCGATAGTGAAAAAGAGCGAAGCGTAGCCGTGTTTAAGCCGAAGGCGATAGTGATTCCCGTGTTTACTGAGCTATATCTCTATCTATTAGTTAGCCGGCTTAAAGAGTTGAGACTCACGATACCGAGAAAGCAAGCCGATCATAGACGGAGGTTTAAGCTTGAAGTGAAGTGTCCGCCCTAAGGTGAATCAGATGTTCGAACGAGACTGTTCAGGAACATGGATTGTGGGTATAACTGCACAATAGCTTTCTCTACGAGCCTACAAGCTTAGCTTTGGTTTAGCTTCCAACTAAGGCTAAGGGCCTATGATAGGGTTCTCTGTTATGAGAACAAAGAGTTTGACAGTTATGATATTTCAATGGAACGAATATTCATTTAGTGAATCTAACTTCCATCGACTAAGATTCTAGCACTCAGCTGTGCCATTTCCTTATTCCGTATTTGAGTCTTGCCCTCATCAAGACGGCTAGAAACTTACTAAAAGGAATGGCTTCCTTTCAGGTTGTGTTGTTAAAGACCAGACTGTTCTAACAGGGCAGGGGAGACGGATAACTAATCTCATACAGTAGAGTTCTGATCGGGCAATAGCGTAGATACAGTAGAGCTCGCGCTTCTTTGATTCGATAGTCGGAACTCTTGGCCTCTGGATTTTATCTTAGAACAGCCTTCACTCATTACGGTACGGGCTCATTCCATTCTGGAATAGCTGGTAAGTAGAAAGGTTTTACAATTACCGTACTCTTATAGAACTACTACCTTACCAGTATTGTCCACAATAACCACACGCCGGTTATAAATGATATGGCAATCATCGCCAGGACCAATAGAATGGATCGTTCCAACCAGTTGGAGATCATTCAATAGCTTATATAAAGCATCCACATCGAATGTAACTTGATCATTCTCTCTAGTCGAAATCAAGACTTCATTCACGAATCTATCAATTTCAATTCCAGGGAACCTTTTAGTAAACTCACGATCGAAGACATCAAAACTATGTTGAATATGACCCACCCTTGTGAGCTCACCAATAGGAGGCATACTAACATCAAACCTACGCATCATAGATAGGAATGTTAAGAAAATCTGATATCAGCCTATATCAATTTCCATCTCCAACAAAAAGCTTCACCTTATCCAAAATCAGACTGATTGGTATCATTGGTAATGAATCTCCTAAGTCAAGCTTATACAATCTATCCGCTGTACCCATTTTTTTAAGGCGATCAAAAAGAAGCCATTCGCTTCCCAACTTAAGCCGAGCGATAGGTGCGATATCTCAAGTAAGGTCTCGTTCGTCTCACAGCAAGTCTCCTGCGATCTACTCAAGGGTTCAACTCTGTCGACCCTTGATGGCCTTTACGAGCCAACCAAAGATCAGTACATATGGCGCAAGACGACGTTAGGTAATAAAGAGTCACGGCTAATCCCTAACCTGCGTTACTCCCGGGAATAAGCGGAAAAAGATTTTACCTGCTAATCCCTTTTATACTCGCGATAACTATGTAGCTCGTTTGCTCTTATGTACTGGTTATTTATGCTCGCTGAAAGTATGTAACTCGCTGGGCATCATCGGAGATTAGAAGCTAGCCCTTACCTCGCTTCCCCGCATAGCATGGAGGGTATAAGGTAAGATCAGAGGACTGAAAGGAAGGCATAATATGAGTACTCGCTCGCTTAAGAGGTAATCATATCAAAGGCAAAGGAAGAAGATCATGTTCTCGCTTCCCTTATCTGTTTGGCCTGGAGGCGTATCTCCCGATGGTCGACTGAAGGCTTATTACCGATTAGCCTTTTTGCTACTAACTAAAGAGACTTATGGAACTCAGGCTGACTTGTTTGCTTTGCTCTACGCTGGGAAGACGACGGTGCGATTTCATCTGTTGGAGGCGTAACCGCAGCAGTGAGGTCTACTCTAAAGGTAGTTCCGTTCTCCTCGGATGAGAATCGGTAGCTATTATATTATAATAGTAGTAGCGGTGTTACTTTCTTCTTGAAAAGACAGCTTTCAAACAAAGCCTTTCTAGGCTAACGAAGTTAGGGCAACAACTCCTGACTCGAGGTTGAGAATAGGATTCGATGGAAAACGGGATCAAGCTTAATTACTTTCCGTTGTGATCAATTGTTGTACCGATGGGTGTTTATGAAAGTGGAGCTTCGGGAAAGATGGGCACTCGTCATGTGCTGCAACTCGATTTGTCGCAACAAGAGGAGAAGAAGATACCTCGATGGAACCCAATCAGGATGTGAACAAAGGCCACTGCTCAAACTCTTCGATATGCGCTAGCTAGGCAATCCCTTGACTTAATCTGATAATGGATCTCTTGCTACCAGATCTGCCCTTACGGATCTGTTGAAGGGAGGATTGAAAAAAAAAAGGCATATTGAATATATGGTGGTAGGGAGGGGATGGCCTCTCATCAGCGGTAGGAAGATCCAAGTGAGGAGTTTGTACAGGGGAGAATCGGTCTTGAAGCTTAGTTGAAGGTTACGGAAAAGGGAAAAGAAGTGTTTGGCTAGGGGGTCGCCTTCCACCTTTTTTGGATAGGGGATAGGAAACGAGCCAACCGGCGAACAGTTAGTTACCGAACACTACCTTCTTTCTTTGGAATGAACAAAGACCATACGCCTAGATTGGCGACTTATGGTTTAGGGAGATTCGCCACTTGAGTGAATCCCCCACCGAGGGTAAGGAGGCCAGACAAGAAAGGTTCCAGCGCCTCAAGACGGTTCTTGACGAGATCGACAGCCGGTTGGATCAAGCCCGAGAAATAGATCGGGTTCGTGACAACGAACGTGCTCGGCTACGGGCAGAAATGGATCACGACTGTGATCGGTGGAGGGCTCTCGAGAGAAAGAACGCCCAAATGCGATTGAAAGTTAATGAACTCAATTTAAAAAAGAGGGGACCTCTTATTAAGTTTAAGTGAAAAAAACAACAGATATTGACTTTTTTTTATCTCCCATTGCTAATGTAAGGAAATGAGACGACTCTTTCTTGAACTATATAATAAAAAGATCTTCCCCTCCACACCAATCACGAGTTTTTCTTCATTCCTCTCGTATATCGTCGTAACGCCCTTAATACTAGGTTTTGAAAAAGACTTTTCATGTCATTCCCATTTAGGTCCGATTCGGATCCCTTCGTTGTTTTCTTTCCCTCCCGCGCCTTTTCCTCGAAATGAGAAAGAAGATGGTACACTCGAATTGTATTATTTAAGTGCTTATTGCTTGCCAAAGAATCCTACTTCTACAATTGGTAGGGTCACCGGGTTATTCAAATAAGTTGTGTTTTCTGTGGTTTTCCCATGTTACAACTTCCGTACCAATTCGGTCGATCCGGAATGGATCGGTTAAACATTCCATCAGGGAGCCTGGTCTTGACTCTTCTGTGTGGTATTCATTCTCGTTTGGCTCTTGGAATCACATCCGGCAGTGGTGTTGGAACAGCTCGCAAAATCCAACCACTTCACCTACTTCATTGCCCCCAACCGTTTCTCGTACCTCTATTGAAACAGAATGGTTTCATGTTATTTCATCGATTGGTTATTCCTCTCCGTTCGTCTCTCTTTTTCCAATTGCGGTCTCAATGAGTTTACAAGATTGAATGGCCAATTCTCTGCATTTAAGCGACAACTGCGCTGAATGATAAAGATCCCCTACCCCCATCTATTTGTTGCGGGGCTCCCCTTGCCCTTTCTTGGTTGGTAAACCAACCAGCGATTTACAACAAACAAGTCTCTCTTTCTTTTTTTGAAGGGGAGCAGAGCTATTTTCCAAAGTAGCCTATGTTGAATAACAATCCACTTTTACTCTTTGGAAATCCAACGTCCAGTGATGTCCAATTTATGCTATCAGATACTAGGAATATGTCTTTTGATAGTCTGTCAAGTACCTCTTCCACTCTTTCTTCAACTAGGTCGGACGCGCAAAGCGCTCCACCTGAGTTAGAGCGGGTATTTAATCAAATCTGCGATAAATGCGAAGACTGAGTTCTACTGTCAAATAGACAAGTACCGCCGGAGTGGACGATGCCCGACCTTGTTCGGGCTGTTATTTCCGACGATCGGATTGACAGTCCGGGCTTTCTGACAAATGACTATTATGATGTCATGTTACATGGCCAAAATGCTTGGTTATGCGAACAGATTTTTCACTTTTTAGATCTAATCAACTATGTCTTCTAGTTCCGAAAATGTGAAACAAAAGTTTTTCGAGAAAAGGTCCCATCCTTCAATATCATGATTGGGTCGACCAGGCCAGATCATGAGTGAATAGAAAATCGAAAACGTACATAGCTGTTCCAGCTGAAATACTTGGAATAATTCTACCACTTCTACTAGGAGTAGCCTTTTTAGTGCTAGCTGAACGTAAAGTAATGGCTTTTGTGCAACGTCGAAAGGGTCCTGATGTAGTGGGATCGTTCGGATTGTTACAACCTCTAGCAGATGGTTTGAAATTGATTCTAAAAGAACCTATTTCACCAAGTAGTGCTAATTTCTCCCTTTTTAGAATGGCTCCAGTGGCTACATTTATGTTAAGTCTGGTCGCTCGGGCCGTTGTACCTTTTGATTATGGTATGGTATTGTCAGATTCGAACATAGGGCTACTTTATTTGTTTGCCATATCTTCGTTAGGTGTTTATGGAATTATTACAGCGGGTTGGTCTAGTAATTAGGGGGCGGCCGTTCGGTCGCCTATGATACTAGGACCAATAGGTCAAAAATGGGTTTGTGCCGCAGGTGTTGAACGATCTACTCTACACAGGTGTGGGCTTACAGGGCTAGGGCTCAGAAAGCCTTTCTTTCATTCAAAAAGAGGGCCCTGGTCGGTCACTTTTCCGGGCCGGGATCGATAGATAAGTGGAAGTACTAAAAAAGAGATCTTTCTATTCGCACCTAAGATCAAGAGGAAGGGTAGCTTGTCAAGCTGGCCTATATCAAATATCTTTTTCATTATTATAGAATCTTTTATAAATATATTTATAAAGATTCACTGTCTTTTAACCGGCTGTTCTTCTTTGTCAACGCTACTAAGGACCTATGGGTTAGCCTACCCTATGTATTGTATAGTAGGGTATAGTATAGTAGGCGAGCGAGTTAGCGAAGACGCTTAGGCTAATAGATAAGAGAGCGTCAGTGCGTAGCCTTCATTCTACTACGCTACGCAAAGGTTACGAAGTCACTTAGCTCGACGTTAGGAGAGTCAAGGGGGAAGGCCATACCTACAAGAACCGCTGTTCGCTGACTTTCTAAGGAAGGTCTAACCCTTAGCTCCCCTACTGAAAAGGGGCACAAAGCCGCTTTGCACCACTGATAGACTACTAAAGATTCAATTCATTCAAAAGGCCCTACTTAGTTTCGCAAGCCTTTGTCATTGTCAGTCAACTAAGTAGGGCCTGAGGCCCCCTGCGAATCCGTAAATCTTAGGAGCATGCCGCAACACAACAAAAGGATGGTCCCCTATGCATTTCTTTCCGGAAGGGAAAAAAAAACAAGTACCCCCATCATGGTGAACCTCTCCTTGTGATCGGGATGAGGTAGATGCCTCCCAGCTGGGGGGCGGATCGAATCGGAGTTTCCTTAGGTAGCCACCGACCTACAGTTATCCTTAAACTTCCGTGCTTGGTGGAGAAGAAGCGAACAAAGGTACGCTCGCTTGCTGTCTTGTTCTCTGCCGCGAACTGGGATCGCTCGCCAGCTAGGTCAGATTGGAGCAAGAATTTTTGAGAACATATTACCCATATTCGGGGACAAGGGGCGGAACGACCTCTCGATCTGCTTACTGCAGCCCAGGAATAAAAACGTCGTCTAGGCGTTCCTTGTTGCTACGATCTCCCCGACGCCTAGGACGTTGTCTGGGCCAAGAGCCATAGTTAATTGCTGTTTCCATTTGGTTTGGTTGGTTGTTTTTTTCTTGTTGTTGATACCGGCAAGACCAGCCAGATGATGTCTGCTGGTTGGTAGTGAGAGGACTCGTAGTACCTGCATACCCAAAAGAAAAGGAGGCGCTGATTCAATTAAAAAACAATCATTTGATTGATTTTATTTCTTACTCTCCCTTAGCAGCGGGAAAGGAGTCTATCTATCTGCCTAGCTTTGGTAGATTTCCCCCAACGCAATCCATAGAAATCCCACGAATCCCTTGGTGGATAAGTCCGACGACTCAGCAGCAGTGCGGAATGGAGTTTCTCGTCTGGTGGATCTGATTAGGGGGCAATACATACCAAAAGGTGCTTTAGTGATCTTTGATGGTCTGAACAAGGAACTCTGTGTGGGGATCCATCTTGTTGTTATTCGCATTGTTCACCTTGGTCGGAAATCTGGGTGGTTGTTCTGCGCTTTCTATTTTAAGCAAGCAGCTTCATCCTTGATGATGGCCTATGGTGGTGATGAATTCGTTCATCCTGACAATGCAGGGTACCAGTTTCTCTCACTCGGTCCGGTTACCCTCGGATCATTCCGTCTCATCATAGGCGTATTATTCTGAAGAAGGATGAGAAAGCGGACATGCTGGTGAAGTTTTATTAAAAAAGATTCTCTCTGTCAAAGATCATTACTTTGGCAAAGAAGGTTGATAAATCAACGTTTTCTAGTAGAATATCCCCACCCAATAATATTGACGAGGTGGTGGGGCTGGTTGGTTCGATTAAGGAGAACTTTCATCGACTTATCAGTCGCTATGCTCCCTGGATAAAACGTATACCCCTTGAACAAGGGTTACGGTTTGAACCAACCTGGAAAGCCTTGCCGACACACTCATTGACGAAAAGGGTGTGGGTTGAGAGAAGGAAACTTCCTTATCGTAAGATTCGGAACTTTCGCTCTTCATTCACATCGTTTTCTCATGAGTTGGGCGCTTTTCAATGGCTGTTGGTCGTTGGGCACTCACAGGGTACCCAATGGTCACATGGCTGCTTGTGGCCTCCCCGTATTCGTTACGCCTTTGATGTGAGGAATAAAACCTTCACACCCGAGGATTTGGATTGGTTTGAGCGCC
>NW_028196782.1:0-17500 GCF_037176805.1 Vigna unguiculata
AACCCAACACTTGCTTTAGTCTCTGTTTGTGGTGACATAAATCCCTCCCTACAACTCTTGAATTAAGAATTCTTGAAACAATAAGGTCTACTCGATATGACTTAGGAGTTAATGAAATCTTTTACAAAAATCAACTACTATTATCAATTAATCCCAAAGGTTCGTTATGTTATTATTAAATTAAACGATGGTATTTGATTTGTCAAATACATCATTATTGTATACTCTTTTCTATGTATGGCGCAACCCAATCTTTTTTTTTTTTCAATTTGATCTTATTTTTTAATTTTGAAATCGAAAGATCTAATCTAAATAATAATAATAATTTATTCTTAATCTTGACAGTGATATATGTTGTCTATGTAAATCCTAGATGTAAAAATAGGCAGCTTTCTCCCCGGAAAATAAAAAAAGAGGTCAAAAAATAGGGAAACAGAGGGTAAGTCTAAAAAATTGTCTACTGAGGAAATACGAAAGCCAATGATAAAAAAAATGAATTCTAAATTAAGGTACAGGTTCGAATTCCATACAGAATATAGATGATATTTTCTAGAATGATAGAAAAAAAGAAAAGACTTTCGAAAGATTTTATCCAATTGAAATTTTCAAAATAACTGCAGTAAGCTTAAGAATTCAATAATTGAATTTGAATAAGTAAGTAAACAGTTAAAGAGGATTGATGGAATAGTACCAAAAAAATGGAGTACTAACTCCCATTTCTTATTTCTTTTTGAATTAACCGATCAACTTGCTTTCTTATCGAACATTTCTTTTTGATTTAAAAACTTTTTCGGAAAAAAAAATTGGCTTTTGATATGCGAATAAATCCTCCTACTTCCGGTCCTGAAGTTTCTTCGATTGAAAAAAAAAATCTGGGACATATTGACCAAATAATTGGTCCGGTACTAGATGTAGCCTTTCCCCCGGGGAAGATGCCTAATATTTACAATGCTCTGGTAGTTAAGGGTCGAGATACTGTTGGTCAACAAATTAATGTGACTTGTGAAGTACAACAATTATTAGGAAATAATCGAGTTAGGGCTGTAGCTATGAGTGCTACAGATGGTCTAATGAGAGGAATGCAAGTTATTGACACAGGAACTCCCCTAAGTGTTCCAGTAGGCGGAGCAACTCTAGGACGAATTTTCAACGTGCTTGGAGAGCCGATTGATAATTTAGGTCCTGTAGATACTCGTACAACATCTCCCATTCATAGATCTGCGCCTACCTTTATACAATTAGATACAAAATTATCTATTTTTGAAACAGGAATAAAAGTAGTAGATCTTTTAGCTCCTTATCGTCGTGGAGGAAAAATAGGACTTTTCGGTGGAGCTGGAGTGGGTAAAACAGTACTTATTATGGAATTGATCAATAACATTGCCAAAGCTCATGGAGGTGTATCTGTATTTGGCGGAGTAGGTGAGCGTACTCGCGAGGGAAATGATCTTTATATGGAAATGAAAGAATCTGGAGTAATTAATGAACAAAATATTGCAGAATCCAAAGTAGCTTTAGTATATGGTCAAATGAATGAACCACCCGGAGCTCGTATGAGAGTTGGTTTAACTGCCCTAACTATGGCGGAATATTTTCGAGATGTCAATGAGCAAGATGTACTTCTATTTATCGACAATATCTTCCGCTTCGTTCAAGCAGGATCTGAAGTATCTGCCTTATTGGGTCGAATGCCCTCTGCTGTGGGTTATCAACCCACTCTTAGTACTGAAATGGGTTCTTTACAAGAAAGAATCACTTCTACCAAAGAAGGGTCCATAACTTCTATTCAAGCAGTTTATGTACCTGCCGACGATTTAACTGACCCTGCTCCTGCTACGACATTTGCACATTTAGATGCTACTACTGTACTATCAAGAGGATTAGCCGCCAAAGGTATCTATCCAGCAGTAGATCCTTTAGATTCAACCTCAACTATGCTCCAACCTCGAATCGTTGGTGAAGAACATTATGAGACTGCGCAACGAGTTAAACAAACTTTACAACGTTACAAAGAACTTCAAGACATTATAGCTATCCTTGGCTTGGACGAATTATCCGAAGAAGATCGCTTAACCGTAGCAAGAGCACGAAAAATTGAGCGTTTCTTATCACAACCTTTTTTCGTAGCAGAAGTTTTTACCGGTTCGGCTGGAAAATATGTTGGTCTAGTAGAAACAATTAGAGGGTTTAATTTGATTCTTTCTGGAGAATTAGACGGTCTTCCTGAACAAGCCTTTTATTTGGTAGGTAATATCGATGAAGCTACTGCGAAGGCTACGAACTTAGAAACGGAGAGCAATTTGAAGAAATGACTTTAAATCTTTGTGTATTGACCCCCAATCGAATTGTTTGGGATTCAGAAGTGAAGGAAATCATTTTACCTACTAATAGCGGACAAATTGGAGTATTACCTAATCATGCGCCTATTGCCTCAGCTGTCGATATAGGTATTTTGAGAATACGTCTTAAAGACCAATGGTTAACAATGGCTCTGATGGGGGGGTTTGCTAGAATAAATAATAATGAGATAACTGTTTTAGTAAATGATGCGGAAAAGGGTAGTGACATTGATCCACAAGAAGCACAGCAAACTCTTGAAATAGCAGAAACTAATTTGAATAAGGCTGAAGGCAAGAGACAAACAATTGAGGCAAATCTAGCTCTTAGACGAGCTAGAACACGAGTAGAGGCTATCAATGTTATTTCATAACAAGTTGAAATTGATGCGTCCCAATATCCGAAAACAATAAAAAGAAAAAAGAAACAGTCAGAAGAAAAAAGTAAGTAGAAAAGCTTATTAGATACCACAGTCAAAGGTATCTAATAAGTTATAACTATACCTTACCTACTATTGGATTTGAACCAATGACTCCCGCCGTATGAAAGCAATACTCTAACCACTGAGTTAAGTAGGTAATTTAGGACTCCTCCTCAAAAAAAAAAAAAGAAGAGTACCCATCTATCAGATTAATTGATTATAAATGTAAAATTACTGATAAGCAATACCAACCCCCGTTCAAGGGATTCGATCATGTAATATTCATCTTGACAAGCAATTATCTTCATACTATGATAAAATATGTATCAAAAACACAAGGGCTGTAGCTCAGTTAGGTAGAGCACCTCGTTTACACGAGCGCCAATGCTTTTTTTCAGAGGAGTTCATCTTGTAATTAAAAAAGTTTATCTTATAGTAAGAAATCGGTGTCTTACTCCATTTTAAGGAACAAAACAAGAGAACACTAGCCTGACAAAGGGTTTAGCCATAAAATCGAATCCATAATTGATTTGAGATATTGATAAGGTGAATACCCATTTCTCGTCAATGCTAAACATAAAGGGTATAGGGACCTAAAAAAGATTATCTTTTCTTCCTATTTTATGAACTTTAAGGTGTATGAAGTGTCATTTCTTATCTTCTATTTTAATTTTAGTAGGTGGATAAAGAGTCCATTTAACTTAAGTTGATCTAGGCCAGAAGCAGACCTACGTCAAGATAATCCTTCTTTGAAACACTTTGGTAGTGCTCTTTGATTGTTATACAAATAAAAAAGAAGAGCATAGGGAATCATCTCTTTATTCTTTACTGTAAAAAAAAAAAAAGATGGTGGACTAACTAATATTTTTATCAGTTAATGAAAAAGCTCAATGCAAAAAAAAATGCATGTTGGGTTTTGAAAACAATTTAAATCATTTAGATAATAATTAGTTTGATCTGTTTTACCGAGAAGGTCTACGGTTCGAGTCCGTATAGCCCTAATATTCCTACAGATACTAATAATATTAATACTATTTTGGATCGAATAGATCTCATTACTAAGACTATTACTAAAAAAAAAACAATTTGTAACTTTCTATTCGAACATATTCATATTCGATAGAATAATATTAATATTAGTATATTCAGCTAGTCTAAAAAAATGGAGACTTTAGACTAAAAATGAAAATGAATTTGGTATATTTTCTACATTCAGAGGAGTACTTTTATGTTTCTTCTTTACGAATATGATATTTTTTGGGCATTTCTAATAATATCAAGTTTGATTCCTATTTTGGCATTTCTAATTTCTGGAATTTTAGCCCCCATTAGCAAGGGACCGGAAAAACTTTCTAGTTATGAATCCGGAATAGAACCAATAGGCGATGCTTGGTTACAATTTCGAATCCGTTATTATATGTTTGCTCTCATTTTTGTTGTTTTTGATGTTGAAACGGTTTTTCTTTATCCATGGGCAATGAGTTTCGATGTATTAGGGGTATCCGTATTTTTAGAAGCTTTCTTATTCGTGCTTATCCTAATTGTTGGTTCAGTTTATGCATGGCGAAAGGGGGCATTAGAATTAGAAAAAAAAATATTGAGACAATTATGAATTCCATTGAGTTTCCCTTACTTGATCAAACAACCCAAAATTCAGTTATTTCAACGACATTAAATGATTTTTCAAATTGGTCAAGATTATCCAGTTTATGGCCGCTTCTTTATGGTACGAGTTGTTGCTTCATTGAATTTGCTTCATTAATAGGATCACGATTCGATTTTGATCGTTATGGACTAGTACCCACGATCGAGTCCTAGGCAGGCGGACCTAATTTTAACAGCGGGCACTGTAACTATGAAAATGGCCCCTTCTTTAGTTCGATTATATGAACAAATGCCCGAACCTAAATATGTTATTGCTATGGGAGCCTGTACAATTACGGGGGGGATGTTTAGTACCGATTCTTATAGTACTGTCGAGGCGTAGATAAGCTAATTCCTGTAGATGTATATTTGCCGGGCTGTCACCTAAACCGGAGGCCATTATAGATGCTATAACAAAACTTCGTAAGAAAATATCTCGAGAAATATATGAAGATCCAATGAGTTTTCAACGAGAGAATAGATGTTTTACTACCAACCATAAGTTTCATGTTGGATACAGTACTTATACTGACAATTATGGTCAAGAATTTTTCTATCAACCGCCATCTACTTCAGAGATATCGTCTGACACATTTTTTTAAAGTACAATAATAAAAAGCAATTCCTTTTTTAAAAATTTCATCGTATTTTAAAAATTTCATCGTAATAGAAAATACTAATACCAAACTCATAAAAAAAATTTAGGAGAAGCAAAAAATGCAAGGTCGTTTGTCTTCTTGGCTAGTCAAACATGGACTAATTCATAGATCCTTGGGTTTCGATTACCTAGGAATAGAGACTTTACAAATAAAGCCCGAGGATTGGCATTCCATTGCTGTCATTTTATATGTATATGGTTACAATTATCTACGTTCTCAATGTGCCTATGATGTAGCACCCGGAGGACTCTTAGCTAGTGTATATCATTTTACAAGAATAGAGTATGGTATAAATCAACCCGAAGAGGTATGCATAAAAATATTTGTATCAAGAAAAAATCCCAGAATTCCTTCGATTTTTTGGGTTTGGAAAAGTGCGGATTTTCAAGAAAAGGAATCTTATGATATGTTGGGAATCTCTTATGATAGTCATCCGCGTCTAAGACGTATTTTAATGCCCGAAAATTGGATAGGATGGCCTTTGCGTAAAGATTATATTGCTCCAAATTTTTATGAAATACAAGATGCTCACTAAATGATAAAAATAATAAACTAATCCAAACTTCTGCAACCCCAGTCAAAGAATATAAGTACATTCTGTTATAGATCAGACAAAATAATTGATTGACATTAAATCAGGCAGAGTAATGGAAGTTGCATTCAGATATTATTATGTGAGAAATCACAAAATTCAGAAATAATAGAATGAATAATTATAGGGTTTAAAATAGGATGGATAGGAGTTTCTTAAGATTCTAAAACAAAAACAATACTGAGTTCTTATCAGCCAAGCCAATAAAAGAAATAGGATGAACTGCAAAAATTCTTTATCTTTATAATAAACTAATTCTTTATCTTTATAATAAACTATATAACGTGCACATCACCATCAATTATACGGCCACGAAAAAAAAAACACAAAGAAAAGGGCTCGATTCTATTTTGGTAATCCTTCTCAGATGAATTCTTAATATTCTCACTCCACCCCAGAACTTCGACTTTTAGGTCTTTTAACCAACTAATTAAACCACTCGAATATTATGGAAATAGAAACCTTTTTTTGTATCGCAGAAAAAAAAGGAAAAAATAGATAAAGAATTCATTATCTATATATCTATATCTATATATATATAGATACTATAGATAAGCGAATATACCTAATAAAAAATTGCATCTATTCTTTAATCATCTAGGAAAAGTATATCTACAGATACCTAAATAGATCAAAGAAATATGTTATGTATCAGAATCTAGAAGAACACAAATTTGTATGAGTATCTATCCCCCATATTCATTAAAATGAATATGGGGGATAGATACTCATACAAATGAATCTTGTGTCAGGAACCAGATTTGAACTGGTGACACGAGGATTTTCAGTCCTCTGCTCTACCAACTGAGCTATCCCGACCATCTCTTGAAGCTTAATACTTTGATTTTAAAAGATTTTTAAAATCTATGTTAATGAATCTATATCAACTAAGTAAAAAAAAAGTTTGTAAGTGAGTTTCCGCAGTAATAATTATTTTTTATTGTTAATCGTTAATTACGCATATGAAAATTCCTTGCTAAAAAATAAGATATTAATTTATACATTTCTGATTAAAAAAAATTCTATGTGTTTCACATATATATTTATATCTATTCCAAAACTCGTCCCTTGTCATTATGATAGATAAGAAAATTATGATAGATAGGAAATTGATGAAAATAAAAATTCCAATTTCGTTGGGAAATAATAAATCGAATAAAACACAATAAATAAGGACTTCAAGATAGAGAGGATATAGGAAAAAAATTAGAAAATGAAAAAGTATTTTTGGGGATAGAGGGACTTGAACCCTCATGATTTCTTAAGTCGACGGATTTTCCTCTTACTTTCAATTTCATTGTTGTCGGTATTGACATGTAGAATAGGACTCTATCTTTATTCTCATCTGATTTATCAGTTCTTCAAGGGTTTTAGCCGATTATGATGAAGTGAATAATTTCATCAATAAATATTCCATCTTTTCTTCAACTTCGAATTGATTTGATTCACATTTTTCATTTGTGAATATTTTTATCACAAATAGATCTTCAATAATAAAATAAAAAGTAACAAATTGAAAGAGTATTTCAGTATATATATATGTTTCTAAATGTTTATCTTTGATCCATTCCTGTAATTTTGGTGAAAGGATTCTTTTACTAATGCAATAAAAAAAGTCGTCATTTCGTTTGTTAGAACAGCTTCCATAGAGTCTCTGCACCTATCCCTTTTTTATTATCACTTTCTGAATTTTTTATTTGTTTTCAGAAAACAGGATTTGGCTCAGGATTGCCCATTGTGAATTCCAGGGTTTCTCTGAATTTGAAAATTATTACTTGGTAAGTTTCCATACCAAAACTCAATCCAATTAAGTCCGTAGCGTCTACCAATTTCGCCATATCCCCATCTTTTTTTTTATTTGAATCTGATTATAATAGAATGCTTTTTTTTTCATTTCTATTATGAGAATTATGCGGGAACTTTTGAATTCATTAAATACATATTATTTTATTAAATATTAAAAACCCCCTTTCTCCAATTTTATAGATTTTATTTCATCTATATTGGATACCTTTATTTGTTTGAATCAGAACTAATTCTAATATCTATATATTAACAATTCAATATACACAGATATAGACCACATATCTACTTATCTTCTATGTACCTACTTATCTTCTTTTTTCATACAATTTAGAATACTCGAATGGTCGATTCTTTTTTTTTTTTTGTTTTTGCTTAAAAAAAAAAGAAAATAAACAATCCCATTTATTCATATACAATTTATATAACTAAAACGAATCTAGTGGCTAAAAAAAACCATTCTTTTAATTGAATATAATATAGAATTAGACATTTACTTAGAAATATGGAATTCCTTAATAAATATTTACTAAAATTTATATTTATTCAAATTTACTTTAAGTACTAATAAATAATCTTTTTGAAAGAAATCAATTTAATAATATATATCTAGAATAGTAGATCGAAATAAATTATATTAAATAAATTATATTAATATAATATTAATTATTATCTTGCACTTTATGTTATCAGATAAAATAAATAATAGAAATAATAAAAATTGGGTTTGATTTTCTATATTTTCTTTCTCTATTTTTGATGTTTGTATTAATTTGAATTTTGTTATAAATAACTAAAAATTGATAACTAAGATCCCATTCAATTCTTCTGCATATGTATATTTCGTTTACATTAGCCGGTTTAGCTCAGAGGTTAGAGCATCGCATTTGTAATGCGATGGTCATCGGTTCGAATCCGATAACCGGCTTTTCTCTATTTGTTTTTTACATAATTGATAATATCTTTTTTAGAAATAAAAAATTGGGAGAGTTCGATCTCTGCGGAAGAAATCAAGAAATTAACCTACTTTTTTGTATTCTTTTATATACAATAAATTCGGATATTGATAAAATTCATCTAATTCTTCTTTGTACTATAAAACTTTAGTAGATTTCGCTTCATTTAGAATTCTATAATATTTTTCATTTCGTTTAGTTTTCATTTCGATTTATAAGATTTTTCATTTTAAAAAAGGAGTTTTTATGTCACGTTACAGAGGACCCTCGTTTCAAAAAAATACGTCGTCTAGGATATTTACCAGGACTTACTAGTAAAAGGCCAACAGTCAAAAACGAATTTCGAAATCAATTGCGCTTCAGTAAAAAATCTCAATATCGTATTCGTTTAGAAGAAAAACAAAAATTGCGTTTTCATTATGGTCTTACAGAACGACAATTGCTTAAATACGTTCGTATCTCCGGAAAAGCTAAAGGATCAAACTGGTCAGGTTTTATTACAACTACTTGAAATGCGCTTGGATAACATACTTTTTCGATTGGGTATGGCTGCGACTATTCCTCAAGCCCGCCAATTTATAAACCATAGACATGTTTTAGTTAATGGTCGTATAGTGGATATACCAAGTTATCGTTGTAAACCTCAAGATATTATTACAGCAAAGGATGAACAAAAATCTAAAACTCTTATTCAAAATTATTTTGATTCAGCCCCCATGAGAAATTGCCAAATCATTTGACTGTTCACCCTTTCCAATATAAAGGTTTAATTAATCAAATAATAGATAATAAATGGGTTGGTTTGAAAATAAATGAATTACTGGTTGTAGAATATTATTCTCGTCAAACTTAAACTTAACTAAAATAACAAGAGTTTTTTTTACAAGGATTTTCTGCTATTCATATATCATAGACATGGATATGCGAAAATTTTTATACCTTGCCCACCCCGTTATCCACTATTTTTTGTATTACCGAAAAATGAGGAATATAAAGTTGGTCCATATCAACAAACAAATTTGAAATATGAAATAATGGTATGCATTGGGATGAGTAATATTGATGAATTTTGGTAAAGATTCGGAAAGAGAGGGATTCGAACCCCCGGTAACAAAAAGCCTACATAGCAGTTCCAATGCTACGCCTTGAACCACTCGGCCATCTCTCCTATATAATGATGCCCAGAAACCGGTTGAATGTTGAATAGTGAATCAATCCTATTTTTCATAAATGCATAAAACCTATTCAAACTATAAAAATACAAAGTAAAATTAAAAAAAAACCTCCTACAAGGTCTTAGGATAAACAAATTTGATTGATGAGTTCATTTTTACGTTATTTCGCACTGTATTATAATTATACAATTCCTTTATTTGTGGGGATTGATTTCTCACACCATGATTAATTAAATTATAGAATGGATTTCTACCTATGCCTAGATCTCGGATAAATGAAAATTTTATAGATAAGACCTTTTCAATTGTAGCCAATATCTTATTACGAATAATTCCGACAACTTCAGGAGAAAAAAGGGCATTCACTTATTACAGAGATGGTGTGATTTGATTCCATTTTTTTTGACCGATTTCGGTCAAAAAAAAATGGAATGGAAAAACCCCACGCGTGTTGAAGGTGAAATTTGTAAATAAAAGGATTAATTCCTTCTGTCGTGTATCCTCGATTAATGAAGCCTTATATGCTTGAATTTTAGGTTTCTAGTATTAAGCGAAAGGTTATACCTATACTTATGGGGTTAGGTCAACCCCAAATTACTAGTACTGATAGGCAACATTGGGAAAGAAGCACTACGCTTGGGATCAAGGACACGAAAACTTTGTATCTATCTATATCCATGGCTTATCGAGATTGGGACTAACAGGAATGGTTGGGACAATAAATATCCATCTCGTTCATATTTTGGATACCCATAGAACCATCGAAGATTATTGAGGTGACTAATTCCAGGAAATTAAGCAGCGTAGAGGACAAAGAAATTGTTGAAGTTCTTATTTTTTTTTATCAAGTACCTACATACTTAATGTTAAGAAATAATTTTTGACAGGAAGGTTGGCTAGAGATTTATTGTAAAAACACTAGCTCTGTTCAGTTGAGAATGAGAATACTGGAATATTTTTTGATTTGATGGATTTTTCTCATTACACACATAAGGGGGGAGCCGTATGAGATGAAAATCTCACGTACAGTTCTGGAGCGGAGATTCTTTGAACCGAATGACGACCGTAACGGATGTCAGCTCAATCTGAAGGAAATTATGCAGAAGCATTACAGAATTATTATGAGGCTATGCGACTGGAAATTGATCCCTATGATCGAAGTTATATACTTTATAACATAGGCCTTATTCACACAAGTAACGGAGAACATACTAAAGCTTTGGAATATTATTTTCGGGCGCTCGAACGAAACCCATTTTTACCCCAAGCTTTTAATAATATGGCCGTGATCTGTCATTACGTGCGACTATCTCCACTATAGAAAGAAAAAAGAAAAGAACAAGCAAATCCACAAATTTTAATATAAGAAATATAGAAATATAAATAATTATAAATAAGAAAGGCTTTCTACATTATATATATCGTTCAAAACAACGATTTTTATCAGCTGTAGCAAAGAAACTTCATAGAAGTAAAAATATGAAGAAATCGATATGTCTAGATACCCTCTTTTTCTATGGATAAAAGATCTAATTGATAAAGGAAGCATCGTAAGGATCAATTAACACGGTTTTCAATCGATATAATAAAAACTGCTTCCTTATCTCATGATAAATAAAGAAGTCAGGAATCCACTTATGTAATAAAAAGGATCCCCTGGTTATTTTGAGCAGCGGTGTAGTATCAAATCCCAAAGATAGAAAGTATTTTCTCTTTACTTATAAGAACTTATAAGATAAGAAAGAAAAAACTTTTACCAAGATTCTATAGAAATGAATCTATCATATATTTTTGTATATGATATATAAAATCGAGATAGTTACCTTTCAGAAAATTAGAATTAGGGCGTTAATGCCAATGCTTGATTCCCTTTTCTGAAGGTAGGAGAAAAGATAAAACTAAAAAAAAGATGAAATTCTTTGAAATTCTTTATTTATTAGTAAAAAATGAAAGTTGAAACTCATATTAATAATTTCTTTTTTTCTTTTAGTTAACTTCAAGATAATAGAACAAAAAAAGAATTGACTACTGAGCCGTATGAGTCAGGAAATTCTCAAGTACGGTTCTAAGGAAAGGAATTGACTCACCTATTTCGACCGAGGAGAACAGGCCATTCGGCAGGGAGACTCAGAAGTTGCGGAGTCTTGGTTTAATCAAGCCGCTGAATATTGGAAACAAGCTATAGCTCTCACCCCCGGTAATTATATTGCAGCACAGAATTGGTTGAAGATCACAGGGCGTTTTGAATAAGAACACTCTGTTTCTTTTTTTTCTTATATATTTATCTATCTATATAAAGATATAGATAGATAAATATATATTGTTATAAATTCTTGTTTCTTGTCCCTATCAAATTCAAAAATCATTTCTATAGGAACGACCAATCACATAATTTAAATATATCCCTTCTAATTTTGTTCGATTTTGTCTAGTATTTCATAGAAATAAACGAGATGTGGATACAGTAGATAATTTTCTCCTTTTTTCTGTTATTTAAACTAATATTCAATCAAATTAAGAAAAGAGACCTTCAAAAAAAGAAATAAAATATAGGTATATTGCCTAATAATGAATGCTAATGCCTGCTCAATTTGAAATAGAGTACATACTTATACTTTATCTAAAAAAAAAAATAAAATCTAAGGAATAGAATTAGAATAAAATCTGAATACATTTGATTAGGCTGCACGAAAAATTATTGAACTTCCATTCAGAGTTCCCAAAAAGGTCTTAGAAGATTAAAATAGGTCCGTTGAGCGCCTCACTCTTATGTCATAATAGATTCGAACACTTGCCCCGAATTGACTTCGAGATCATAATTGTTCTAGTGAAAAACTAAAGAAATGAAATTTACTAAGATATCCAATACATGAGAGATAGGAGAGAACAAAACTCAATAGAAACATCTCTAATAAGTTCACTAATTCTGTTTTATGTTGGCAGGTCTCTTTGTATGTGTTGTCTGGAAAGAGGAGGACTCAATGATTATTCGTTCACCGGTAACCAGAAGTTAAAATTTTGGTAGATAGGGATCCTATAAAAACTTCTTTTGAGGAATGGGCAAAACCTGGTCATTTCTCAAGAACAATAGCTAAGGGACCAGATACTACTACTTGGATCTGGAACCTACATGCTGACGCTCATGATTTTGATAGCCATACTAATGATTTAGAGGAGATTTCCCGAAAAGTTTTTTAGTGCGCATTTTGGCCAACTCTCTATCATCTTTCTTTGGCTGAGTGGCATGTATTTTCATGGTGCTCGTTTTTCCAATTATGAGGCATGGTTAAGTGATCCTACTCACATTAGGCCTAGTGCTCAGGTGGTTTGGCCAATAGTGGGTCAAGAAATATGAATGGTGATGTAGGGGGGGGGTTCGAGGAATACAAATAACCTCTGGTTTTTTTCAGATTTGGAGAGCATCTGGAATAACTAATGAATTACAACTCTATTGTACTGCAATTGGTGCATTGGTCTTTGCAGCCTTAATGCCTTTTTGCTGGTTGGTTTCATTATCACAAAGCTGCTCCAAAATTGGCTTGGTTCCAAGATGTAGAATCTATGTTGAATCACCATTTGACAGGGCTCCTAGGGTTGGGGTCTCTTTCTTGGGCAGGACATCAAATACATGTATCTTTACCGATTAACCAATTTCTAAATGCTGCAGTAGATCCCAAAGAGATACCACTTCCTCATGAATTTATCCTAAATCGGGATCTTTTGGCTCAACTTTATCCGAGTTTTTCCGAGGGAGCAACCCCATTTTTTACCTTGAATTGGTCAAAATACGGAGAATTTCTTACTTTTCGTGGAGGATTAGATCCAGTAACTGGAGGTTTATGGCTGACCGATATTATACACCATCATTTAGCTATTGCAATTCTTTTCTTGATAGCGGGTCACATGTATAGGACCAACTGGGGTATTGGTCACATATAAAAGACATTTTAGAGGCACATAAAGGTCCATTTACAGGCCAGGGTCATAAAGGTATATATGAGATTCTAACAACGTCATGGCATGCTCAATTATCTATTAATCTAGCTATGTTAGGCTCTTTGACCATTGTTGTAGCTCACCATATGTATTCTATGCCTCCTTATCCATACCTAGCTACTGACTATGGTACACAACTGTCATTGTTTTACACATCACATGTGGATTGGTGGATTTCTCATAGTCGGTGCTGCTGCGCATGCAGCGATTTTTATGGTAAGAGATTATGATCCGACTATTCGATACAACGATCTATTAGATCGTGTCCTTAGACATCGTGATTCAATCATATCACATCTTAACTGGGTATGTATCTTTTTAGGTTTTCACAGTTTTGGTTTGTATATTCATAATGATACCATGAGCGCATTAGGGCGCCCTCAAGATATGTTTTCAGATACTGCTATACAATTACAGCCGATCTTTGCTCAATGGATACAAAATACCCACGCTTTAGCACCTGGCACAACAGCCCCAGGTTGCAGCAACAAGTACCAGTTTGACTTGGGGAGGTGAAAATTTAGTAGCAGTGGGCGTAAAGTTGCTTTGTTACCTATTCCTTTAGGAACTGCGGATTTTTTGGTCCATCATATTCATGCATTTACAATTCATGTAACAGTATTGATACTCTTAAAGGTGTGTTCTATTTGCTCGTAGTTCACGATTGATACCGGATAAAGCAAATCTAGGTTTTCGTTTCCCTTGTGATGGACCTGGAAGAGGGGGGACATGCCAAGTATCCGCTTGGGATCATGTCTTCTTAGGACTATTTTGGATGTACAATTCAATTTCCGTAGTTATATTCCATTTCAGTTGGAAAATGCAGTCAGATGTTTGGGGTAGTATAAGTGATCAAGGGATAGTAACTCATATCACAGGAGGAAATTTTGCGCAGAGTTCCATTACCATTAATGGGTGGCTTCGTGATTTCTTATGGGCGCAGGCATCCCAGGTAATTCAGTCTTATGGTTCTTCATTATCTGCATATGGTCTTTTTTTCTTGGGTGCACATTTTGTATGGGCTTTTAGTTTAATGTTTCTATTTGTATGGGCTTTTAGTTTAATGTTTCTATTCAGCGGGCGTGGTTATTGGCAAGAACTTATTGAATCCATTGTTTGGGCTCATAATAAATTAAAAGTTGCTCCTGCTACTCAGCCCAGAGCCTTGAGCATTGTACAAGGACGTGCTGTAGGAGTAACACATTACCTTCTAGGTGGAATTGCCACAACATGGGCATTCTTCTTAGCAAGAATTATTGCAGTAGGATAATAGCTAGGAGGATTTGAAAATCATTATGGCATTAAGATTTCCAAGCTTTAGTCAAGGCTTAGCTCAAGACCCCACTACTCGTCGTATTTGGTTTGGTATTGCTACCGCACATGACTTCGAAAGTCATGATGATATTACTGAGGAACGTCTTTATCAGAATATTTTTGCTTCTCATTTCGGGCAATTAGCAATCATTTTTCTGTGGACTTCCGGGAATCTCTTTCATGTAGCTTGGCAAGGTAATTTTGAGACATGGGTACAGGATCCTTTACATGTAAGACCTATTGCTCATGCAATTTGGGATCCTCATTTTGGTCAACCAGCTGTAGAAGCTTTTACTCGAGGGGGTGCTCTAGGTCCTGTTAATATAGCCTATTCTGGTGTTTATCAGTGGTGGTATACAATCGGTTTACGTACTAATGGGGATCTTTATACTGGAGCTATTTTTCTATTAATACTTTCTATTATATCTTTAATAGCAGGTTGGTTACACCTACAACCAAAATGGAAACCGAGTGTTTCGTGGTTTAAAAATGCCGAATCCCGCCTCAATCATCATTTGTCAGGACTATTCGGAGTAAGTTCCTTGGCTTGGACAGGGCATTTAGTTCATGTTGCTATTCCGGGGTCCAGGGGGGAATCCGTTCGATGGAACAATTTATTAGATATCTTGCCGCACCCCGAGGGATTAGGTCCATTTTTTACAGGTCAGTGGAATCTTTATGCTCAAAACCCAGATTCCAATAATCATATATTTGGTACCCCTCAAGGAGCAGGAACTGCTATTCTAACACTTCTCGGAGGATTTCATCCGCAAACTCAAAGTTTATGGTTAACTGATATTGCACACCATCATTTGGCTATTGCGTTTATTTTTCTAGTTGCTGGCCATATGTATAGAACTAATTTCGGGATTGGTCACAGTATTAAAGATCTTTTAGAAGCACATACTCCTCCGGGGGGTAGATTGGGGCGTGGGCATAAGGGTCTTTATGATACAATCAATAATTCAATTCATTTTCAATTAGGTCTTGCTCTAGCCTCTTTAGGGGTTATTACTTCCTTGGTAGCACAACACATGTACTCTTTACCTGCTTATGCGTTTATAGCGCAAGACTTTACTACTCAAGCTGCCTTATATACTCATCATCAATATATAGCAGGCTTCATTATGACAGGGGCTTTTGCTCATGGAGCTATCTTTTTTATTAGAGATTATAATCCAGAGCAGAATCAAGATAATGTCTTGGCAAGAATGTTAGACCATAAAGAAGCTATCATATCCCACTTAAGTTGGGCTAGCCTCTTTCTGGGGTTCCATACTCTGGGACTTTATGTCCATAACGATGTCATGCTTGCTTTTGGTACTCCGGAGAAACAAATTTTGATTGAACCTATATTTGCCCAATGGATACAATCTGCTCATGGTAAAACTTCCTATGGGTTCGATATACTTTTATCTTCAACGAACAGTCCGGCGTTCAATGCGGGACGAAGCATATGGTTGCCTGGTTGGTTAAACGCTGTAAATGAGAATAGTAATTCTCTATTCTTAACAATAGGGCCTGGAGACTTCTTGGTTCATCATGCTATTGCTCTTGGTTTACATACAACTACTTTGATTTTAGTAAAAGGTGCTTTGGATGCGCGTGGTTCTAAGTTAATGCCTGATAAAAAAGATTTTGGTTATAGTTTTCCTTGTGATGGCCCGGGACGAGGCGGAACTTGTGATATTTCCGCTTGGGACGCATTTTATTTGGCAGTTTTCTGGATGTTAAATACCATTGGATGGGTTACTTTTTATTGGCATTGGAAACACATTACACTATGGCAGGGTAATATTTCACAGTTTAATGAATCTTCTACCTATTTGATGGGATGGTTAAGAGATTATCTATGGTTGAACTCTTCACAACTTATCAATGGATATAACCCTTTTGGTATGAATAGTTTATCAGTCTGGGCATGGATGTTCTTGTTTGGACATCTTGTTTGGGCTACTGGATTTATGTTCTTAATTTCTTGGCGCGGATATTGGCAGGAATTGATTGAAACTTTGGCATGGGCTCATGAACGTACACCTTTGGCTAATTTGATTCGATGGAGAGATAAACCAGTGGCTCTTTCCATTGTGCAAGCAAGATTGGTTGGACTAGCCCACTTTTCCGTAGGTTATATATTTACTTATGCAGCCTTCTTAATTGCCTCTACATCGGGCAAATTCGGTTAATTGAATTCTTTATTATATATATCTGGCAAGAATCTCATTTCCTTCTATAGGGAAGAGAAGCCACTTATACATCTAGGATCCGACTTCTATCATTGATGCTAATAGCAAATTAACCATTATGGCAAGGAAAAGTGTTATTCAGAGGGAAAAGAAGAGACAAAAATTGGAACAGAAATATCATTTGATTCGCCGATCCTCAAAAAAAGAAATAAGCAAAGTTCCGTCGTTAAGTGAGAAATGGGAAATTCATGGAAAATTAGAATCACTACCGCGTAATAGTGCACCTATACGTCTTCATCGACGTTGTTTTTCGACCGGAAGACCGAGAGCTAATTATCGAGACTTTGGATTATCTGGACACATACTTCGGGAAATGGTTCATGCATGTTTCTTGCCGGGTGCAACAAGATCCAGTTG
>NW_028196782.1:22500-27500 GCF_037176805.1 Vigna unguiculata
TTTCTATAAGATTCTATCTAATCTTATAGAAATAATAGAAATTTATGGAAAAAAATATGTTTCATTTTAATTTTAAAAAAACTTGTTTGGTGGAACTTGAAATTCGTATTAAGGCCCTTCTGAGTAAAGAAAAGGCATAACCTTTTTTCTTAGTTCAGAAACAAGAAGATTTCATTGGAAATATTCAGAGATTCTTAGGGAGTCTAAACGAAAAAAGTCTTAAAAAGAAAAAAAATTGTTCGAATTGAATCTTTATCAAATTTGAATATCAGAATAGTAGATATAAATATAATTCAACGGGTTAGGTCCACTTACTTTTTTTTATTTTTCCATTATTGAATTTTACACTTTTTCTTTTTTATTACAAATAGAAACTTTTTCAAAATATCAAGAATCTTTTTATTCTTCCTTCAAATAGAAAGACTATTGCTTTTGAAAAAAAAAGTAAAAAGCCCCTTATCGGATTTGAACCGATGACTTACGCCTTACCATGGCGTTACTCTACCACTGAGTTAAAAGGGCCCTTTTTCTTTCTTTCAATTTCTAAATAAGGAACTAGCATGACTAGTACATATATTTGTTACTGTGTATACTTATTCTATAAATTTATATAAATTATTTCTATAAATTTATATAAATTATATAAATTAAATGATATAAATGGGATTAGAATACATGTACATCAATATCTATTATTTGTATAATGACTCATCAAAGAACAAAAAATTGGATTTACCTAGTGAATAGAATATAGTTAAAAAAAAGAATTGATTAAGATTGGATTTGATCCATATCAAATATATTATTTCAAAATGGATTCTTGAAGTCATTCTAATCATAACACTAAATTCTTTTTATTGATACATAAATGTACTCACAAAATAAAATATTTCATCGAAACATTGATAAAATCGAATCATTGATAAAATGGATTCAATATGTTCTGTCCCTAAACCAAATTTTTATTTTTTTATTGAAAAATTCTATTTTCCAAAGTTTTTTTTCTTAGTATTAGATATAAATCTACCTATCGAATCTTAGTATTAGTAATAAATGATAGAAATGAAGTTTTAACCTCTCGTCCTTTGCAACAAACGAATCATTCCTGTGAAGAATTTTCTCTTTATTGGAACATTACTTCTTTTTTTTTCTTATTATGACTGGAATAAAAAAATTTAGAAATATAAATGATTAATAAAAAATTTCTATGGAATTATGAAAGAACGAAAAATATTTTTTTTTATCGAATCATATCATTATATTGACAATTGCAAAAAACTGTTCATACTATGAACGTAGTATAATGGCGGTCGGGCAAGTATGCCCCCATCGTCTAGTGGTTCAGGACATCTCTCTTTCAAGGAGGCAGCGGGGATTCGACTTCCCCTGGGGGTAGGGTGTTACGAAAGGAAGTTGATCAAAAATTTTCAATAAAAACTGAAATGTATTCTTCCTATTGTGCTGGGTCGATGCCCGAGCGGTTAATGGGGACGGACTGTAAATTCGTTGGCAATATGTCTACGCTGGTTCAAATCCAGCTCGGCCCAAGAATTTGCCGATCCACTATGAAATTCTATAACCCATTTATAGTTCTCTGGAAATGACTGATGTGCTATGATACGGAAGAATCAAAATATTAAACATATCTAAGGTTATTTCTTTTTTTTCTGTATTCCATATTTCTTTCCACAAATTCAAAATCTTGTTAATAATCGGTATTCATGTCAAGATCTGTAAGTAGAAAATATAAGGAAAAATTGAAAAAAAAAATATTTTTTTTTCATTGATTCAATTTTCAATCGATTTGTTAATAGAATAAGAATAAGAAACGGATTACGAGTAATTTGTGTCGATCTCACTAAAGTGGATATCGATATACATATCAATATATAAAAAAATGCGCTTTTTTCATTTACAACAAAAAGGTTCGAATCCGAAATAGAAAAAGAAAAGGTTTGACAGAAACGGTCCGTAAAAATATTTATACAGTACACCCCTTTCCCTGGGATTGTAGTTCAATTGGTCAGAGCACCGCCCTGTCAAGGCGGAAGCTGCGGGTTCGAGCCCCGTCAATCCCGTTGGATATAAATCCAAAAAAATAAAAAATAAATTCCTTTTTTGTGTATTTGTAGGGAATCAAATTGATAAACAAAATTTTATTTGGGGCCCCCCCCTGCTTTTTCATTTGTTTCGCCGAAAAAGGAAGGAAAGGGATTTTGGACTTTCATCAAGAATAAATGTTTTTTTGTTTTATTTAGTATGGATAAAAGATCTTCCTATGTTATACTATTTCATGAGTTGATTTGATAGCTCAGATTTTGTGATTCATGATATTGATCCGATTTGATATCATTGAAATCCAATTTATACCATTGTTGAAAGATTGAACATTTCTATGGGATTAAATCCCGAATTTTTTTTTTAGAAATTTAAGAGAAATAGAACATAATAAAGATTATGGAAGTAAATATTCTCGCATTTATTGCTACTGCACTGTTTATTCTAGTTCCTACTAGCTTTTTTACTTATAATTTATGTAAAAACGGTAAGTAAAAGTGACTAATTTCACTGAAATATGATTTCTTCATTTTTATGAATGATTTAAAAAAATGATCGTACAATCAGCGTAATCCAGATAGTAGAAATCAATTTGATTTCTACTATCTGAGAATTGCGTCCAATTTTTTTTTTCAGATTCTTTTTACAAACAATTCCGGTATCTTAGGAAAAAAAGGGGGTAAAAAAACAGGAATGGTTATTACACGGTCCGCCATTTTCCATATATATATATATCTATATAACCAGGTTAAGCGTCAGTTCATCGAAATAGAAATTTTAAGAAAAATTTGATTGGAATAGGAATCCATTTCTTCTTCTTTTTGATTCCCTTGTTTTTCTCAAAATAGGAATATGGGAATAATGAAAATATTTGTTTGATTGAAAGAGTATTTTCAATTCCTATAAGATACATAGAATACATTACACTACTAAAATATAATAGAATCAAGATAGATTTTCTATTTGAACTCAATTAATTAGTATTAGTTTAAATGAAATATTTTCATTCAATAGTTTCGAAATTCAAAAATTCAGGTAGAAATCAACAAGGTTACTTGGATCCCTTAACTCAATTTTTAGTATCCCTATAGCCCACTTCTTCCCCATACTACGAGGGAAAGGGAAAATGAAAAAACTACCATTAAAGCAGCCCAAGCAATACTTACTATATCCATGTAAATTTTGTCTCCTATCTCTATAAATATGAAGGAACTATTTCATTATTTTTTCAAATTTTTTATTCTATTCTTTTTTTTGTATTATTCGCTAAAAATACTATACTATAATAGTGGAATTGCTATTACAGAGTCAAAAAAAGGATTCTGGGCTAACATCATTCACGAAAAACAAGAATTCATTCTATTTATTAGTTATTAGAACATCTAAAAAGTTTTTTTTGATTATTTTTAGTAAAATCATAAAACATTAAACATAAAAAAATTATAGGAAGTTATAAGTCAATGAATGTTACTACCAGGTGGGAATATTAAGATTTCTCTTTTATCATTTCCTTAAGGATTTCATAAAAAAAGAATCAAGACAGATTCATTTGCATACTTATACTCTTCTTTCTATTTGAAATAGTCCCTTAAATGTCTCCCAATTCGTTCTCTAAAATAATTAAAAAAACTTTTTTTCTTTTCTATTCGATTTTAGAATCAAAACTTTTTAATTTTATTAGAATATAGAATATGAAAATCTAAAGAATACTTTTTTTGAATATTACGAAAGCGAATTAGCTAAATTAAAGCTATTAAATAGAATTGATCTAAATAAATAATATTGATAAAATGTGGAAGCACTCATAAACTTTAAATTAGTCTGTATAGAAGGTTTTTCTTCTGCCTTTTCTCTACCTAAAAATGGACTTTCCTATCCGACTTATTCTTAATCCAATCTAATAAAAGACCCAGTCAGGAGACAGACACTACAATAGTTGTGTAGTGAACGAACTATCATTTCTAAATTTATGGATTCCTTTTCACTACTAGAATCTTTCCTTGAATTCGAGACAAAAATATTTACAACATTTTTTAAGCTACTGATGCTTATAATTTCGAATCAAACGCAATTCTCAAGACTCCTTTTCCCTCGCTTGCTTCTGTTGGAAAAAAAGTTTTCTAAAAAAACGTAATATAATCTTTCATTTACAGTTTCTTATCGATCAGGCGACACCCGGATTTGAACTGGGGAAAAAGGATTTGCAGTCCCCCGCCTTACCACTCGGCCATGCCGCCAATAAAAATATAGATATGAAGTTTTTGAGAATACTCCCCCCTTTTCTTTCTATTGAAAAATTGAAAAACAATCTTGAGACAAATCGCAACCGTTAACTATTCTTTTATGAATTATTCTTGAATATTTGAATAGAAATTTTTTTTTCTTAATGAGATCAGAAAATAAAAATTGATACATAACCAATCAATATTGCTTTTTTTTTTAACTTTGTTCATTCTAATTATAACAGCAACTTTCAATATATGTAAACCCTAGAATATCAATTTGATCTGTTACACAGATATTATCTAATCGAGTATCTTATCCATATCTATATAGATATAGAATACCAATACTATACGGTATTTTCAAGAAATTATCGTGCTTATTCTTTTTTTACAATTTTCAATAGAAAATTTGTAAAAATTCACACAACATGTTATGTGTTTGTTATCCTGAACAAATATGACTGCAATAAAGTTAGAGACAGATCTATAGCTGCAGTTAAATATATGCATGTTTCAAAAATACAAGCCTTATTACATTACACATAACATACTCTAATCATATTCTCCCCAATTCTCTCCAAAATACTTCACTTCAAAATATATCTTTTCTTGACAATTTCGAATGGATTTTTTTTTGTATCCAATTGAATTTGAATATGTAATATCATAATAATGATAGAAATGAAATGCATTTTTTTAGATTCCTAAAAAAAATAT
>NW_028196782.1:32500-76674 GCF_037176805.1 Vigna unguiculata
CGTTGATAGAATGGAAAGAATTAGGGAAAGAGGGATCCCCGGACAATGAAAACGAATGGGAAGATCGAAAAGTTGGAAGAAGAAAGAATTTTTTGGTTCGGCGTATAGAATTAGCTAAGCATTTTATACGAACAAATATAGAACCAGAATGGATGGTTTTATGTCTCTTACCAGTTCTTCCTCCCGAATTGAGACCGATTATTCAAATAGATGGGGGCAAATTAATGAGCTCAGATATTAATGAACTATATAGAAGAGTTATCTATCGGAATAATACTCTTATCGATCTATTAACAACAAGTAGATCTACTCCAGGAGAATTAGTAATATGTCAGGAGAAATTGGTACAAGCAGCCGTGGATACACTTCTTGATAATGGAATCCGCGGACAACCGATGAGGGACGGTCATAATAAGGTTTACAAATCTTTTTCTGATATAATCGAGGGTAAAGAGGGAAGATTTCGCGAGACCCTACTTGGGAAACGGGTTGATTATTCAGGTCGTTCTGTCATTATTGTAGGTCCATCACTTTCATTACATAGATGTGGATTGCCCGGCGAAATAGCAATAGAACTTTTCCAGACATTTCTAATTCGTGATCTAATTCGAAAACATTTTGCTTCCAACATAGGAATTGCTAAGAGTAAAATTCGGCAAAAAGAACCGATTGTATGGGAAATACTTCAAGAAGTTATGCAGGGACATCCCGTATTGCTAAATAGAGCACCTACTCTGCATAGATTAGGTATACAGGCATTCCAACCCATTTTAGTAGAGGGGCGTGCTATTTGTTTGCATCCATTAGTTTGTAAGGGATTCAATGCAGACTTTGATGGCGATCAAATGGCTGTTCATGTGCCTTTATCCTTAGAAGCTCAAGCAGAAGCACGTTTACTTATGTTTTCTCATACAAACCTCTTGTCTCCAGCTATCGCGGATCCAATTTCTGTACCAACTCAAGATATGCTTATTGGACTTTACATATTAACGAATGGGAATCGTCGGGGTATTTCTTCAAATAGGTATAATCCACGTAATTGCAGAAATTTGAAAAATGAAAGAATTCCCCAAAAAAACTATAAGTATACGAAAAAAAAAGAACCTTTTTTTTGGAATTCCTATGATGCAATTGGAGCTTATCAACAGAAAAGAATAACCTTCGATAGTCCTTTGTGGCTCCGGTGGCGACTAGATCTACGCATTATTTCGTCAAGAGAAGTTCCTATCGAAGTTCACTATGAATCTTTAGGCACCTATCATGAAATTTATGGGCATTATCTAGTAGTAAGAAGTACAAAAAAACAAATTCGTTCTATTTACATTCGAACCAACGTAGGTCATATTTCTTTTTATCGAGAAATCGAAGAAGCTGTACAAGGTTTTTGCCGAGCCTATTCATATGGTATCTAATCATATAGATGGTTGTATCTAAGATAAACAAATTTATGATACTGGTGTAAATTCAAATCTTCATGATTTAACATTTAACAAGGATCTTAGTTTTTTAATTTCTCAATTTCTACACAAATTAAGATAAAGAAAAGGCAGTTTTTCAATCATTGACTCAAATCCATTGTTGAACTGAATGAATCCCACTGAGTGGAATAGGGAGGTACTTATGGCAGAACGGACCAATCTAATGTTTCACAATAAAGTGATAGGTGGAACTGCCATTAAACGACTTATTAGCAGATTAATAGATCACTTCGGAATGGCATATACATCACATATCCTGGATCAAGTCAAGACTCTGGGATTCCGCCAAGCTACGGCTACATCCATTTCATTAGGAATTGATGACCTTTTAACAATACCTTCGAAAGGATGGCTAGTCCGAGATGCTGAACACCAAAATTTGATTTTGGAAAAACAGCATCATTATGGAAATGTACATGCAGTAGAAAAATTACGCCAATCCATTGAGATATGGTATGCTACAAGTGAATATTTTCGACAAGAAATGAATCCTAATTTTAGAATGACCGATCCTTTTAATCCAGTCCATATAATGTCCTTTTCGGGAGCTAGAGGAAATGCATCTCAAGTACACCAATTAGTAGGTATGAGAGGATTAATGTCGGATCCACAAGGACAAATGATTGATTTACCTATTCAAAGCAATTTACGCGAAGGGCTATCTTTAACAGAATATATAATTTCTTGCTACGGAGCTCGTAAAGGGGTTGTAGATACTGCTGTACGAACATCAGATGCTGGATATCTTACACGTAGACTTGTTGAAGTGGTTCAACATATTGTTATACGTCGAACAGATTGTGGTACCATTCGAGGAATTTCAGTAAATACCCAGAATGAAACGATGCCGGAAAGTAGTTGGACACAAACATTAATTGGTCGTGTATTAGCAGACGATATATACAGAGGTTCACGATGCATTGCCATTAGAAATCAAGATATTGGAATTGGACTTTTCAATCGATTGAAAACCTTTCAAACACAACCAATATCTATACGAACTCCTTTTACCTGTAGGAATACATCTTGGATCTGTCGATTGTGTTATGGTCAAAGTCCTACTCAAGGTCACTTGGTGGAATTAGGAGAAGCTGTAGGTATTATTGCGGGCCAATCCATTGGAGAACCGGGCACTCAATTAACATTAAGAACTTTTCATACTGGCGGAGTATTCACAGGGGGGACTGCCGAACAGGTGCGAGCACCTTATAATGGAAAAATTAAATTCAATGAGGATTTGGTTCATCCTACACGTACACGTCACGGGCATCCTGCTTTTCTATGTTATATAGACTTGTATGTTAGTATTGAAAATGGTGACATTATACATAATGTGACTATTCCACCAAAAAGTTTTCTATTAGTTCAAAATAATCAATATGTAAAATCAGAACAAGTGATTGCCGAGATTCTCGCAGGAACATATACTTTTAATTTAAAAGAAAAAGTTCGAAAACATGTTTATTCTGACTTAGAAGGAGAAATGCATTGGAGTACGGATGTGTATCATGCATCAGAATTTAAATATAGTAATGTCCATATCTTACCAAAAACAAGTCATTTATGGATTTTATCAGGAAAATCAGACAGATCCGCTTCAGTCTCTTTTTCAACCCGAAAAGATCAAGATCAATTGAACATTCATTATCTTTCTACAGGAGAAAGAGATATTTGTAACCATTTAGCAAGTAATAATAAAGTAAGACATAATTTGTTTCGTTTCACTCCTTCTGAAAAAAAAGAAAGAAGGATTTCAGATTATTCAAAAAATAATCAAATCCTATGTAAAGATCATTGTCATTTTACACATCCTGCTATTTTTCACGATACTACGGATTTATTAGCAAAGAGGCGGAGAAATCGATTCATTATTCCATTTCAATTCCAATCGATTCAAGAACGAGACAAAGCACTAATGTTAGATTCCAGTATCTCGATTGAAATACCAATCCATGGTATTTTTCGTAGAAATAGTATTTTTGCTTATTTCGATGATCCTCAATACCGAACACAGAGCTCGGGTATTACTAAATATAGGACTATTGATATAAATTACATTTTTAAAAAAGAGGATTTTTTAATCGAGTATCCAGGAATTCAAGAATTTAAGACAAAATACCAAATTAAAGTAGATCAATTTTTTTTCATTCCCGAAGAAGTGTATATTTTACCAGAATTTTCTTCCATAATGGTACGGAACAATAGTATTATTGAAGTAGATACACCAATCACTGTAAATATAAGAAGTCAAGTAAGCGGGTTGGTTCGATTGGAGAAGAAAAAAAAAAAGATTCAATTAAAAATATTTTCCGGGAATATCTATTTTCCCGGAGAAATGGATAAGATATCCCGGCACAGTGCCATGTTGATACCACCGAGAACGGTAAAAAAAAATTCAAAAGGATCAAAAAAAAAAATGAAAAATTGGATCTATGCTCAATGGATCACAATTATGAAAAAAAAGTATTTTGTTTTGGTTCGACCGGTCATTTTATATGAAATAGAAGATAGGATCAATTTAATCCAATTTTTTTCCCAAGATATGTTACAAGAAAGAGATAATTTGGAACTTCAAATTATTCATTATATTCTTTCTGGAAATGGAAAATCAATTCGGGGAATTTCTAATTCTAATACAAGTATTCAATTAGTTCGGACTTGTTTAGTCTTAAATTGGGATCAAGACAAAAAATTGTCTTCTATCGAAAAAGGGCATGCTTCTTTTGTTGAACTAAGTATAAAAGGTTTGGTTAGATATTTCTTAAAAATGGACTTAGGAAAATCCCATATTTCATATATAAGAAAAAGGAAAGATCCGCTCGGTTCAAGATTTATCTTGGATAATGTTTATCTTGGATAATGAGTCGGACTGGACCAACATCAATCCATTTTTTTTTATAGATCCGAGGGAAAAAGTTCAACAATCACTTAGTCAAAATCATGGAACTATTCATATGTTGTTGAATAGAAATGAGAAATGCCGATCTTTAATAATTTTGTCATCATCGAATTGTTTTCAAATACGATCATTCCACGATGGAAAATATTACAATGGGATAAAAGAAGAAATAAAATCCAATTCAAAGAGATCCTCTGATTCCAATTCAAAATTCGTTAGGTCCTTTAGGAATAGCCCTTCAAGTTGCCCATTTTTATTTTTACCTTTTAATTACTAATAATCAGATCTCGATAAATAAAAACGGGCAACTTGACAAATTAAAAGAAACTTTTCAAGTATTAAAATATTATTTAATAGACGAAAACGAGATCATTTATAAATCTGATCTATCTAGTAACATCCTTTTAAATCCATTCTATTTGAATTGGCATTTTTTCCATCATAATTATTGTGAAAAAAAAACGTTTCCCATAATAAGTCTTGGTCAATTTATTTGCGAAAATGTATGTATAGTTCAAACGAAAAATGAACCACACCTTAAATCGGGTCAAATTCTAACTGTTCAAATGGATTCTGTAGGAATAAGATCGGCTAACCCTTATTTGGCGACTCCTGGAACAACTGTTCATGGTCATTATGGAGAAATACTTTCTGAAGGAGATATATTAGTTACATTTATATATCAAAAATCGAGATCAGGTGATATAACACAAGGTCTTCCAAAAGTAGAACAGGTATTGGAAGTTCGTTCGATTGATTCAATATCCATAAACCTAGAAAAGAGAGTGGATACTTGGAATGGGCGTATAACAAGAATTCTTGGCATTCCTTGGGGATTCTTCATTAGTGCTGAGCTAACTATAGCGCAAAGTCGTATTTCTTTGGTTAATCAAATTCAAAAGTTTATCGATCCCAGGGAGTTCACATTCATAATAGACATATAGAAATTATTGTGCGTCAAATAACATCAAAAGTATTGGTTTCAGAAGATGGAATGTCTAATGTTTTTTTGCCTGGCGAACTAATTGGATTGTTGCGGGCCGAACGAGCTGGGCGTTCCTTAGAAGAGTCGATCTGCTATCGAGTTCTATTATTGGGGATAACAAAAACATCTTTGAATACTCAAAGTTTCATATCTGAAGCAAGTTTTCAAGAAACTGCTAGAGTTTTATCAAAAGCCGCTCTCCGGGGTCGCATAGATTGGTTGAAAGGTCTGAAAGAGAACGTTGTTTTAGGGGGAATGATGCCAGTTGGTACTGGATTCAAAAGAATAATATACCGTTCAAAGCAAAGCAATATAACAAGATTACCCCGGAAACAAAAAAAAGAATTTATGTGATACATCAAAATAATCTAGGATTTAAGAATTCCTAAAATAATGATTCTTAAGGTCGTATTCATCTCCGGTCACTTTATTTTGTATATATTTTGTATAATAAAAGAAACATAATAAATAACGAATCATATTCAATGAAATAGAAAAAATGGCCCGATCTTTTTTTTATCAACGGCAAATTTTCAGTAGAAGAGAAGGTTCCTTCGGAACACTTATTTTTTTCTATTTCAGTATACTGGGTCTCTTTCTTTCATTTCAAAAAATTGATCTAATTTCTATTTGGAAATGAAAGAAAAGTGTGGGGATAATTATAAATGACAAAAAGATATTGGAACATAATTTTGGAAGAGATGATGGAAGCTGGTGTTCATTTTGGCCACGGTACTAGAAAATGGAATCCTAAAATGTCACCTTATATTTCTGCAAAGCGTAAGGGTATTCATATTACAAATCTTATTAGAACTGCTCGGTTTTTATCAGAATCTTGTGATTTAGTTTTGATGCAGCAAGTGGGGGAAAACAATTCTTAATTGTTGGTACAAAAAAAAAAGCAGCTGATTCAGTAGCGCGGGCTGCAATAAGAGCTCGGTGTCATTATGTTAATAAAAAATGGCTCGGCGGTATGTTAACGAATTGGTATACTACAAAAACACGACTTCAAAAGTTCAGGGACTTGAGAATGCAACAAAAGACGGGGAGATTTCATAGTTTTCCAAAAAAGATGCCGCTATATTGAAGAGACAATTAGCTCAATTGGAAACATATCTTGGCGGCATTAATATATGAAGGGCTTACCAGATATTGTAATAATCGTCGATCAACAAGAAGAATATACGGCTCTTCGAGAATGTATAACTTTGGAAATTCCAACAATTTGTTTAATTGATACAAATAGTGACCCGGACCTCGCTGATATTTCAATTCCAGCTAATGATGATGCTATAGCCTCAATTCGATTAATTCTTAACAAATTAGTTTTTGCAATTTGTGAGGGTCGGTCTAGATATATACGAAATTCTTGATTAATAATAAGATAAAAAATTCTTGAATTTGCTTCGAGGGGTTCATAGATTTATGAATCGCTTACTATACTAGTAAGAAATTGCACAAAAATGAAAATAGAAAACAAACAAAAATTTTATGTAATTAGTATCGGTATTCAAAATCAAAATGAAAGTAGACAAATCAAAAGGGAAAGGAGATGTTTGAATAAAAATAATTCCCTTTTTTCAACTTCTTTTTTTAGAGGACAGGACAATATGAATGTTTTATTATGCTCTATCAACACATTAAAAAGATTATACGATATATCTGCTGTGGAAGTAGGTCAACATTTCTATTGGCAAATAGGGGGTTTCCTAGTACATGCCCAAGTACTTATTACTTCTTGGGTTGTAATTGCTATCTTATTGGTTTCAGCCATTCTAGTTATTCGAAATCTGCAAACCATTCCCACTTTCGGTCAGAATTTATTTGAATATGTTCTTGAATTCATTCGAGACGTGAGCAAAACTCAGATTGGAGAAGAATATGGTCCGTGGGTTCCTTTTATTGGAACTTTGTTTCTATTTATTTTTGTTTCTAATTGGTCAGGGGCTCTTTTACCTTGGAAAATCATCCAATTACCTCATGGGGAGTTAGCTGCACCCACAAATGATATAAATACTACCGTTGCATTAGCTTTACTTACATCAGTTGCATATTTCTATGCGGGTCTTTCAAAAAAAGGATTAGCTTTATTTTAGTAAATACATCCAACCAACTCCAATCCTTTTACCGATTAACATATTAGAAGATTTCACAAACCCTTATCCCTTAGTTTTCGACTTTTCGGAAATATATTAGCTGATGAATTAGTAGTTGTTGTTCTTGTTTCTTTAGTACCTTTAGTAGTTCCTATACCTGTCATGTTCCTTGGATTATTCACAAGCGGTATTCAAGCTCTCATTTTTGCTACTTTAGCTGCGGCTTATATAGGTGAATCCATTGAAGGCCATCATTGACTAGTTTTCTCAAAATAGTCTTTTTTGTTTAGCTTGCCACACATATATTGTGGCTCAATAGAATCTACAAAATAAACATCTATCTATAGATATATAGATAGATATAGATAGATCTATTCGATTAGTATATATTAGTTTGGATATTCAAAAAAAAATGAATAGCTAGAATTAGAATTCTGTATGATATTTACGTTTACAATGTGTGATAAAAAGATACTATATAGAATGTTAGTAGATTCTCGTTTGATTCACATTTAATTCAACAATTGATCAAAAGATAATTAAAAACATTTAGATCACCCAATTTCCTATATTTCTTTGAAACATTAATGAAATCGAATGAATTTATTTAGATTGATTGTATCCATATGGGATAAGAGAATAAGAAAAGAGGGAAGGGGAGCTTAAAAAAAAACATGATAAAAAAAATAGAAGTGAGGGGATCAGTCAAGGTTTTTTAGGTTTCAAAGAATGAATTTCAATTTCGATTGAATCTAAAACACAAAGAAATTAGTTTACAGCATAGAAGAAACCTATGTATATGTGATATGATATTATAGATGAACTAGTTTTATATGAACTAACCATATATCTGAAATAACTAATCTTTTCTATATAAAAAAGGCCTCGCTATTACTGTCAATTTCTATAGGGATAGAAAAGCAAAGTCCTTGCGTTTCAGCTCTAATTGTGAATTGAAAATTAAAAAACTAAAGAAATTGTATAAAAAAACGAAGAATTCAAAGAATGATTCCAAAATTAAGGTAAGAGAAGAACAAAGATTATACAGATTCACCCCCAAAACTATGTAGTTCGAGACGAAAAAAGAAATCTCGAAGTAATTCGTTTAATAACTATTATTTCAATTTTTAATTCTTATTTTTATTAATTACTTTAACTGAAAAAGTCTTGGTAATTGAAAAAATGAAGTCAGAATTTATTAGTCGATTATATCATTAACTATTTCTTTCTTTTATATGTAGGTTACGGAGGAAATTCTCATGAATCCAATTATTTCTGCCGCTTCTGTTATTGCTGCTGGATTGGCCGTAGGGCTTGCTTCTATTGGACCTGGGGTTGGTCAAGGCACTGCCGCAGGGCAAGCTGTAGAGGGGATTGCACGACAACCAGAGGCAGAGGGAAAAATACGGGGTACTTTATTACTTAGTCTGGCTTTTATGGAAGCTTTAACAATTTACGGGCTGGTTGTAGCATTAGCACTTTTATTTGCTAATCCTTTTGTTTAATCCTAAAAAGATAAAAATACATATGTGGACTTCCTTTTTCGAATTATATTAATAATTCACTCCTACAATTCTTTATCTGTTCGGATAAGAACACAGGAGAAGGACTAATTGAAAGGTATTCACATACTTATTCACCCTCTTTCTTCTTTTTGTTTAGTCCAATGAACCCCTCTTTTATTTTATTTCTTTTAAGATAATTTTTTGAAAGTGTTCAAACTAGATAGATTTTGCAATTGATAAAGAACTGGTATCTAATTCTAAGAAGTATCATTCTTTTAGGGAATCTTCCAATTGATTGACCAATCCAAATTATATCAAATTCTATAATTATATATTCCAATTAGATTATTATATTATCTATCTAATAGGAATATTAGAAAGATAATTAGTCTATTCATAAGAGGAGATGAGATCATATGAAAAATATAACCGATTCTTTCCTTTGTTTGGGCTCCTGGCCATCCGCCGGAAGTTTCGTGTTTAATACCGATATTTTAGCAACAAATCCAATAAATCTTAGTGTAGTGTTAGGTCTACTGGTTTTTTTTGGAAAGGGAGTGTGTGCGAGTTGTTTATTTCAAAGAATAAATTGGATTTAACCAAACTGCACTTTTTAGTTTAGTTAGAATTAAGAAAATGTGCAGAATCCCGCGAATTACTTCTGAATCATTTTCTTTTTTGAATAAATTAAGAAAAATCTTAAAGAACCATAGCATTTCGCGCTTTATTGGTAATCCACTTTGATTCTCTATTTACCAAAAATTTTGGACTATTACCATGGTTAAAAAGAGTTTGAAGTCTATACGCAGTGTAGTACTCTTTCTACCGCTATATTAATACAGAAAGGAAACGGTTTCAAAAAAATTATTCGATTTTTTTTCGATATAAAACACTCATGTCGATAAAAAAAATGGCTTGAATCCTATTTATGGCGAGAAATAAAAAACGGGTGAATTTAAACCTCCCCTTTGTACGATGCGTAATCGATGGATGACCTATGTATAAATTCAAAAGAAGTCTTTGGATTTGAATAAAAAAACAACTTTGTTGACATATATTTGTTTTGGTCAAAAGAGTCCTCCGAATATTCTAGTCTTATATTGGTAATTGTTTTCACTTTGAATAGAGAAGAGAGGATAGGCTCATTACATAAAAAATTGGTAAATTTCCGATAAGTAATTGAGTGTGAGAGCCAAATGAATCGAAAGATTCATGTTTGGTTCGGGAAGAGATCATAGACATTTTGAAATGGATGGAAAGAGAGTCTACTTTCATTACGTGATTTATTAGATAATCGAAAACAGAAAATCTGGAGAACTATTCGAAACTCAGAAGAATTACAGGAAAACGCCATTGAACAGCTCGAAAAAGCCCAGGCCCGCTTAAGGAAAGTTGAAACAGAAGCAGATCTGTTTCGGGTGAATGCTATTCTGAGATCAAACGAGAAAAATTGAATTTAATTAATTCAATTTATACGACTTTGGAACAATTAGAAAATTACAAAAACGAAGCTATTGATTTTGAACAACAAAGAGTATTAATCAAGTTCGACAGCGGGTTTTACAACAAGCCTTACAGGGAGCTCTAGGAACTCTAAATAGTTGCTTGAACAACGAGTTACATTTACGTACTGTTAGTGCTAATATTGGCATGTTTGGGATGATGAAATAAAAAAATAACTGATTAGGCTTTCTATTATACAATAGAGTATAGGCATCATTTTTTTCTTATAAAAAATAAATTTAAGATATTTTCATGGTAACCATTCGTGCAGATGAAATTAGTAAAATTATCCGTGAACGCATGAGCAATATAATACAGAAGTAAAAATTGTAAATACTGGTACCGTACTTCAAGTAGGCGATGGTATTGCTCGTATTATGGTCTTGATGAAGTAATGGCGGGTGAATTGGTGGAATTTGAAGAAGGTACTATAGGCATTGCTTTGAATTTGAATCAAAAAATGTTGGTGTTGTATTAATGGGTGATGGTTTGCTGATACAAGAGGGAAGTTCAGTAAAAGCAACAGGAAGAATTGCTCAGATACCTGTAAGTGAAGCTTATTTGAGTCGTGTTATAAATGCCCTGGCTAAACCAATTGACGGTCGAGGAGAAATTTCAGCTTCGGAATCTCGATTAATAGAATCTCCCGCTCCCGGTATTATTTCAAGACGTTCGGTATATGAGCCTCTCCAAACAGGACTTATTGCTATTGATTCGATGATCCCCATAGGACGGGGCCAGCGAGAATTAATTATTGGAGATAGACAAACAGGTAAAACAGCAGTAGCCACAGATACAATTCTCAATCAACAGGGACAAAATGTAATATGTGTTTATGTAGCTGTTGGTCAAAAAGCATCTTCTGTGGCTCAAGTGGTGACTACCTTACAAGAAAGAGGAGCAATGGAATACACTATTGTAGTAGCTGAAACAGCGGATTCTCCAGCTACATTACAATACCTCGCGCCTTATACAGGAGCAGCTCTGGCTGAATATTTTATGTACCGTGAACGTCACACTTTAATCATTTATGACGATCTCTCCAAACAAGCACAGGCTTATCGGCAAATGTCTCTTCTATTACGAAGACCACCAGGTCGCGAAGCTTATCCAGGGGATGTTTTTTATTTACATTCGCGTCTTTTGGAAAGAGCCGCTAAATTAAGTTCTCAGTTAGGCGAAGGAAGTATGACTGCTTTACCAATAGTTGAAACTCAATCGGGAGATGTTTCAGCTTATATTCCTACGAATGTAATTTCCATTACAGATGGCCAAATATTCTTATCGGCCGATCTATTCAATGCTGGAATAAGACCCGCTATTAATGTTGGTATTTCAGTTTCCAGAGTTGGATCGGCGGCTCAAATCAAAGCCATGAAACAAGTAGCTGGTAAATTAAAATTGGAATTAGCACAATTCGCAGAATTAGAAGCTTTTGCACAATTCGCTTCTGATCTAGATAAAGCTACTCAAAATCAATTAGCAAGAGGTCAACGATTGCGCGAGTTGCTTAAACAATCCCAATCAGCTCCTCTTACTGTGGAAGAACAGATAGTAACTATTTATACCGGAACGAATGGTTATCTTGATTCATTAGAAATTGGACAGGTAAGGAAATTTCTTGTTGAGTTACGTGCTTACTTAAAGACGAATAAACCTCAATTCAAAGAAATCATATCTTCTACCAAGACATTCACTGGGGAAGCAGAAGCCCTTTTAAAGGACGCTATTAAAGAACAGATGGAACTCTTTTTATTCCAGGAACAAGTAGAAAAAAATTGATGAATCATTAAATAATTTTGTAATTCAATTTTCCAATTTTTATAATTAGTATCTTTTAATATGTTTTTATTTCATTTGAATATTATATATAATGAATTCGAATCAAAATGTAATAAATCAAAAAAATAGAAGGACAAGGTTGAAATTAGATATGCAAACAACTTGCGTCCAATAGGATTTGAACCTATACCTAAGGTTTAGAAGACCTCTGTCCTATCCATTAGACAATGGACGCTTCTATTTTATATTTGATTCTTTAACCTTTTTAACTAAACCTTATTAAAAAGATTAAAGAATCAAACAAATATAAAGAATTCTAGAAATTATAAAAATAAAATAAATCAAATATTTAGAATAAAAGAAAAAAAAAATAAAAAAGAAAAATAATTGAATATAATTGAATATATATAACTAAAACTAAATTAAGAAATGAAAATAAGAATTGACAAATTCTTTAAGAATTCTAGATTCATTCTCGAAGAAAAAAGATAGATTTAAATAGAATAAAATAGAAGCGGGTAGCGGGAATCGAACCCGCATCGTTAGCTTGGAAGGCTAAGGGTTATAGTCGACGTTGATTCATCATTTTGATTTAACGTCTCTAATTCAAAACTGAACGTGAAACTTTTGTTTCATTCGGCTCCTTTACGGAATGAAGAGATGGACAATAAAAAAAATTGACCCATAACATCTATGTCAGCCTTTTTGTATGAATAGGTTTCAAATATCTTGCTTTTTAGATGATCCCTCTAGAAGAGCAATATTCTAACAATCTATGTTTTTTTTCTAGTTACTTCGTTCTCTATTTCTATTTCAGAAAATCTTTAGGAAAAGAAGAAAATTTCCGTCGAGCTAAAAAAATGTCGATGTCTCTAGTAAACTAAAAGAATCGTTTAATAGCTATTTTGCTTCAATTTTTACTATGCAAAAAAATGGAAGATTTAGTTACGATTAGAAAGAAACTTTGTATATTTCTCTCCATAGATCCTTTAGTAATACTCAAAAAATTCGGATTATAGATCCAATTCCAAAAACTTATGTTTCATAATTTTAAAACTCAATTTGTCAAATTCGATTTGATTCTTCTTGTATACAAATTACAATAATGTATATTATACCGCAAATAATTCATCGAGGGGTATAAAGGAGTCCCTTTAAGTAAAAAATAAAGTTTTTGATCGGCATATGAATCAAATGGGGGATCCCTTAACTTTTGGGGGGTCCTTGAAACGAATCGCACTTTTACCACTAAACTATACCCGCTACAATATCATTATTGTATCTTTTGTTGAACAAAGCAATCAGACAAAATAAAGAAATGGGAGGCATAATATTCTAATAAGTCGAGTATTGACATGTTTCATTAGAGAATCTTCTAATGAAATTTGAAAAACGGGATAATTTTCATTTTTTTATTTTGCTGAAGGTTATATATATATACAATTTACGTTACCAGAAAAAAGAGAGGGAGTAAGAAAAGAGAACATTTTTATATTATCTTATTTTGGTTTTATCTCATAGGAATCTATCCGTATCTCTTATTTTTTTTTTAATTACAAATATTTTTACAATATATTTTTTTTCGAATAAAATATATTCAAATAAAGAATTTTTCTTCAATATTCATGGGAATAAAAGAAAAAGAGCCCGACTAGGTACTGGCCGGGCTCATTGGGCTGTATAAAAAGAAAAAAAGAAAACTAAAATATATAGAATAATAAAAAAAAGATAGATAAGATAAAATAGAATAAAAAAAAAGCAAGTCTCTTTTTTTTTTAAGCTCCCTTTTTGTTCTTCTTGTTTATGTGATTATAACATAAACAAAGTAATTCTTTTTTTTTTCAATTGGGGAGAGATGGCTGAGTGGACTATAGCGTCGGATTGCTAATCCGTTGTACAAATTCTTGTACCGAGGGTTCGAATCCCTCTCTTTCCGTTGATAATTTGGTATTTTTTTTTTGAACTTGTTTTTTTTATTTACTAGTTAAAGATGTTAAAATAGAGAAAATCCTAAAAATATTTCAAAATTCCGCACAAGCAAGAAAAACACAGAATCCACTTTTTTCTTATTCTATTCTTCACGTCCTGGATTACGTCCTGGATCGTTAGATAGGAATCCGAAGATGAAAAGAGAAACGAAAAAGATCACTACCGTATAAACAAAAAGTTTTAGAGTAAGCATTATGAAATCTCCAAGATAATTAAAAAAACGACAAAGAAAGAGAATAGATTCTCTTATATTACAACATATTTTGTTTCTTTTAATACTAAGATACTAAGTTTCTAAAAAATGAAGTTTTTTTAGGATATGAGGAGATATATATATATGAGTTTCGAAAATGAATTGATAGTAAGAGTAGATTATTTTATTACAAATTATCAATAATTCTTTTGACCAAAAATCCTTTTTTTCTGTAATCTAGGTATTCGATTGGTGAGGGTTCCAATCGAATAATCGGATTAGGTTTTTTCAATTCAAAAAACGTAAATGATGAGAAGGTCCCTTTTTTTCCTATATATTGAAAAATTTCAATATTGGAATCCAGAAGTCACACTGTAAGACTTATCTGATCTTATAAATTGTTAAATGTTCGAGTTTTAGTTTTCTGAAAAATTCCTGAATTTTTTTACGACATTATTCAAATTAAAAATATCATCGAAAACTTACAGCAGCTTGCCAAACAAAAGCTAAAAGAAAAAATAGTACGGGTATTACTGGCATAATATCCACAATTGGATTCAAGAAAGCGTAGGCTTCGGGCAATTTCTCCCAAAAAAAAAACTACTGGAATAAAGGACGGAGTGAATACAAATACAGATCCAACTAAAGATATTAAGCATAACAAACAATTTTTGTTCTTTAAAAAAAATAAAAGTTATTTTTGTTTTTTTTTTTTTCATTCTAATTTTCAATTTTATTGCATTATTATACATAATACAATAAAAAGGAAAATAAAGAGTTATGAATAAAAGTAAAAAAATGAATCAAATAAGATAAGAATCTCGAGAATCCTTCTTTTATTTGAACTTTTCCAGTTTCAAAATATTTTTTATTCTGAAATCAAAAAAATTGAAGAAATCATACTTCCTTCTATATAATATCTTAATTGAATTGTATGTAATGATCAATCAATTTAGTTTTATCCTATCTATCTATATCCATTTATAGATATAGATAGATATGTAGATACGCATATAAAATACTAGTCGCAAAATTTTTTTTTTATAGAAATTTTTGAACTGGAATTGACGAACAACCAATATCAATAATAGTCTTTATTAATGTAAAATGGAAAATGGGGCGTGGCCAAGCGGTAAGGCAACGGGTTTTGGTCCCGCTATTCGGAGGTTCGAATCCTTCCGTCCCAGAGCATATCTATTTAGGATGTATATCATATTTGAATACAGATTGTATCGCATAATTAAAAGGGACCCTCCTTTTTTTGAAAAAAAAAAATTATCATTTTTCTACTTTACAAATTATAAAAATAGAATAGAGTAGAAAATATATTGCTAGAATATCAAGTTCATTTTCATTTATGTCTTTACTTTTAAAAAGGTTTTCATTATATATAAGAAAAACCGAAACGTAAAAAAAAGGATAGATTCTTATGTAGCGAATGAATCAATCACTGATCTCCGATACGATAATTACATACTGGATCTAAGCTAAGGGGAATGTTAGAGTAAAACTTCGTTTGAAACGATGTGGTAAAAAGCAACGTGCGGCTTGAAAGACATGATTAAATTAGGGGTGGATTTTGATATCCGCCATTTTTTCTAGTATTTTACAAACGAACATGATCTTGACTTGACATCATTTGTTCTGTTCCACTAGACCCCTTTTTTTGTTTTTGGGACAGGAAAGGGATTAATGATGTAAATAGTACATGATGGAACTCGAATTTATTCATTTTCTCGGGAGCAAGTATCTAAAATTTAATAAATTCTAAAAAGTTAATAAGTCTGTTTATTTTATAAAAATAGAAAGGATCTTATTTCAGCCAGGTTCAAAAAAAATGGTTGAAATTTGTAAAATTGCTTTTTTATCAAAAAGTTTATCCGCAGGAATTAACTTTTTTTATGATTCTTTCAGAGAAAAACAGGTATGTTGCTCCCATTTTTTAAAAAAATTGAAGATTCCCGGAGTAATGTCTAAACCCAAAGATTCAAAGAAAAGCTAAAAAATCAGGAATTAAGGAAATACCATTTTCAAATTGTATCATCAATTCTATTATCAAAAATTTTAGAAAAAAGAAATGAATGATAAAGAAACGAAATACGGGCAAGAAAGAGGAGTAGAGACCACTCAATAAATGAAATAGCTGCTGCTTGGTTTTCTTTTTAGTTTTTTGAGAATTTTTCAAATTGAGTGTTATGGAGGTACAAATAGGAAGAGTTTTTTTTTTTCAGAAAGAAAATACGAAAGAAAAATACTTCAGTCATTGTTTAATTGATTTGATGATTTTATTGCTCTATTTTACATCATAATTTTCGAAATACATAGAATTTTTGATATTCTCGAGCCGTACGGGGATAAAAATTTCCTGTACGTTTGGAGGGGGGGTATCTATATCTATCCCAAAGAGCTGTTTATCGAATTGTTGCTAAGGGATGTTCGACCCCAAAGAGAGGGAAGATATCTTCAGAAAGTGGATCCTATAAAGAATTAAACCTATTTCAATATTCCTGTTATTCTTTCATTTCCTTGACAAGGGGCGCTTAACCTACAGGAACTGTTCAGCATATTTCAAAAAAGGCAGGTGTTTTTATAGAACTTAGCTCGAATCAACAAACGAAATTCAATTAATGAAATCAAAAAGGGGGTGTAGATTATTTGTATATAGATTTACAAAACTCCCCGCTCTCTTGTTATATTCATACTTCATTTTTTTATTTCTTGTTGTTTATATAGAATCATAGAATGCAATTTTATATAGTCAGACAATTCATGAAATTTTCATAAATCTTCAAAAAAAATGAAAAATTGTATAGAGATAAAAGAGAGAATATAGGAAAAAAAAGAGTAACTAAATATAGTAATTGGACTTTTAAATAGATTCCCCCCTATGAGGTGATTTTTTTATTTCATATTTCTTCTTATTTTATTGTTATTTCTTTTTAATATTGACTCGCTCTTTATTTTTTTCAGTTATTAATTCTAGTTATTTGATTTATATACTTTTTTTTGATAGTAAATAAATGAGATAGAATATTCAAAATGGAATATTTCTATTATTTGATTTTTCATCCAATGACTATACATTTTTTTTTATGGAAATACAGGAAAAAACTCTATGGAAAAATGTGGTTCAATTCTAAGTTACTTAATAGGAAGTTCGAATACAGGTGTGAATTAAGTAAATCAATGGAGAGTCTTGGTCCTATTGAGAATACCAGTCTAAGCGAAGAACCCAAAATTTTAACTGATATAGATAAAAAAATTCAGAGGTGGGATGATCGGTGATAATTCTAGTTATAATTCTTTTGATTATTTAGTAGGTGTCGATAACATACAGGATTTCCTATCTGATAAAACTTTTTTAGTTAGGGATAATAAGAAGAACAGTTATTCCATATATTTAGATATTGAAAATAAAACTTGGAGATTAACAACAATCATTCTTTTCTAAGGGTTTTTTCTAGCTATCTGAATACTGTTATTAAGAGTGATTACGATCATTCCATGTATGATACTCCCTTTTAGTTGGAACAATTATATTAATAGTTGCATTGATAGTTATTTTCATTCTCAAATCTCTGTGTTGATAGTTGCATTTTGGTAATATAGTCGAATATAATGACAGTTATTTTTATAGTTACTTTTTAGGTAAGGTCAGAAATTGTAGTGAAAGTGAGAATTCTAGTTTTAGTTCTAATACTATAGTACGAATGATACAAATGATAGTGATTCCACTCTAGTAGAAAATTATATGAATCTCCATGAAAGTGAACAATTGACGCATTTGTGGATTGAATGCGAAAATTGTTATGAATTAAATTATAAAAAATTTTGGAAATCAAAAAGGAATATTTGTGAATACTGTGGATATCATTTGAAAATGGACAGTTCAGATAGAATCGAATTTTCGATTGATTCGGGTACTTGGAATCCTATGGATGAAGACATGGTTTCTCTGGATCTCATTGAATTTCATTCAGAAGAAGAACCTTATAAAGATCGTATTGATTCTTATCAAAGAAAAAACAGGATTAACTGAGGCTGTTCAAACAGGGACAGGTCAAGTAAATGGTATTCCTGTAGCAATTGGTATTATGGATTTTAAGTTTATGGGAGGTAGCATGGGATCCGTAGTAGGTGAGAAAATCACCCGTTTGGTAGAATATGCTACTAATCAACTTTTACCTCTTATTCTCGTATGTTCGTCCGGAGGAGCGCGTATGCAAGAAGGAAGTTTGAGCTTGATGCAAATGGCTAAAATTTCTTCTGCTTTATATTATTATCAAACAATTCAAAAATTATTCTATGTATCGATACTTACATCTCCTACTACGGGTGGGGTGACAGCTAGTTTTGGCATGTTGGGGGATATCATTATTGGCGAACCAAACGCTTATATTGCATTTGCTGGTAAAAGAGTAATTGAACAAACATTGAATAAGACAGTGCCCGAAGATTCACAAGTAGCTGAATCTTTATTCAATAAGGGTTTAATTGATTCAATCGTACCGCGTAATCTTTTAAAGGGAGTTGTAACTGAGTTATTGCAATTCCATAATTTCTTTTACTTTGACTAAAAAGGAAAGAAATTATGGAATTGAAATACAAAATCAAAACATACAGGATCAAAGTAATAAAATAAAAGAATAATAAAAAAATACTAAGAATCATAAAAGGGTATATTCTGATATATATCGGCTTAGCTATAATCACTAGAATTCCTATATACTAAGTATAAAGATATAGGAATTCTAGTGATTATAGACTGTCTTTTTATAAAAATAAGAATATAAAATCGACAAAAATAAAATAGATATAGTACAAATAGTAAATCGAGGTACCCTTATTTATGATAAACTTTCCTTCCATTTTTGTTCCTTTAGTGGGTCTAGTATTTCCGGCAATTGCAATGGCTTCTTTATTTCTACTATGTTCAAAAAAACAAGATTTTTTAGATACGGCGGTAAGTAGGGAAAAATATTATAGATCTTTTTTTTAGAGCTGGAAGCAATTGGATGAATTCCCCCTAAAGGTTTACATTTCAGTAGCGCCAGTTGATGAAAATTACTTTAGAAACAAGTAAAATTCTGGGGTTTTTTATTCCACAATTATTATTCTTAAAAAGAAAAAGAGGGGGTAATGAATATTTTACCAAAAAAGATCAAAAGAAGTACTGATCTATTCTATAACAGAGTCTCGAAAAATAAGCAATATCTTTTCAGCCTTTATCATTTTTTTAGGTTCATTGGGGTTATTGTTGGTTGCAATTTCCAGTTATCTCGGTATGGGTCTTTTCCCTTTTTTCTCAGGAAATTAGTAATTTTCCATTTATTCCACAAGGGGCCGCGATGGCTTTTTATGGAATTGGGGGTCTCTTTATTAGTTTTTATTTGTGGTGGATTATTTTGTGGGGATATTGGCGGTGGTTTTGATATCTTCGATAAAAAAAATAAAGAAGAAGTATGTTTTCTTCGTTGGGGATTTCCTGGAAAAAATCGTCGTATTATTCTCAAAATACCTATGAACGAGATTAAATCTATCAGAATAATAACAGGAGTTCAAGAACGAAGTATTTTGACTCGTACTCTTTACTTATGAGAGTCTCGTTTATATGGATAACAATAGAACAGGGGTTTATTCCCTTGACTCGTATTGAAGATAATTTGACTCCACTAGAAATTGCAAATAGAGCTGGCGAATTATCTTTTTTTTTAGGTGTACCGCTTCTTTATTGATGAAAATTGGACTTAACTAGAAATAAAATTGCACAAAAAGTTTCAGAATTGTCCTATTTATTTAGTGTACCGATTGAAATATTTTGAAAAAAAACTGTTTTTTGCAAAATATTTCAATTTTTATTTTTATAGATGGGACATTTTTTGATTTCCGAAATTTGAATATTATAGTCATAACTCGAAGTGCTCCTTGGTGTATTTCTAAAAAGAATCCTTTTTTCTTCGAATGCTTAGCAATTAATATCCTTTCGAAACAATATTTTTTTTCTTCATTGGATTGGAATTGACTGTGAATTCTTTCGATTTCTTATTCGATTTATGTATTCTTTTTTTCTCAATTAAAGAAGGCAAAGGCTAACTTCCGAAGTTTAAGTAAAAAAAAAATGATAAAATACAATCTAAATTTATCTAGAAGCTCTATAACTTGTAATGAAGCTTATACTTGATAGAAAAGTTATTATCATATAGAGTTGACGAAAGAGATGAAGTTAAGTTCATTAAAGACGAAAAATGAAAAAAAAAAAAAGCATTCCCCTTCTATATCTTACATCTATAGTCTTTTTGCCCTGGTGTATCTCTTTCACATTTAAGAAAAGTCTGGAATCTTGGTTTATTAATTGGTGGAATACTAGTCAATTCCGAAATTTTCTTGAATGATATTAAAGAAAAGAGTATTCTAAACAAATTCATAGAATTAGAGGAACTGTTTTTCTTAGATGACATGTTAAAGGAATGTCCGAAAACATATATACAAAACCTTCGTACTGGAATTTATAAAGAAACAATCCAATTAATCAAAACACACAATGAAGATCGTATGAATACGATTTTGCACTTCTCCACAAATATAATTTGTTTCTTTATTCTAAGCGGTTATTCTATTCTTGGTAATCAAGAACTTGTTCTTATTAACTCTTTGGTTCGAGAATTTATATATAATTTAAGTGACACAATAAAAGCTTTTTCTATTCTTTTATTAACTGATTTATGTATAGGATTCCATTCAACCCATGGGTGGGAACTACTTTTTGGCTTCGTTTATAAAGATTTTGGATTTGCTCAAAATGATCAAATTATATCCGGTCTTGTGTCCACTTTTCCAGTCATTTTAGATACAATTTTAAAATATTGGATTTTCCGTTATTTAAATCGCATATCTCCATCACTTGTAGTGATTTATCATTCAATGAATGATTGACAGAAAAACCGATTTACTTCAATGAATTTCAAGTTTTTATCTAAAAAAGATAATTTTTCATTTTCCCCTCTTTAAAAAAAAGTTAAATAAAAAAGGGGTTCCCACCTTGGATAGGGAACTATGCGAGTGACCTACCTAATCTTATTGTAGAAATTTTCAGGATCAATGATTAGACCATGCAAAACTAGAAATGCTTTTTCTTGTATAAAGGAAGGGATTACCCGATCCATTTCTATATCGGTCATGATATATATAATAATTCGAGCACCCCTTTTCAAATGCATATCCAATTTTTGCACAGCAGGGTTATGAAAAATCCCCGAGAAGCAACCGGTCGTATTGTCTGTGCCAATTGCCATTTAGCTAATAAGCCCGTGGATATTGAGGTTCCACAAGCGGTACTTCCTGATACTGTATTTTGAAGCAGTTGTTCGAATTCCTTATGATATGCAAGTGAAAACAAGTTCTAGCTAATGGTAAAAAGGGAACTTTGAATGTGGGGGCTGTTCTTATTTTACCCGAAGGTTTTGAATTGGCACCCCCCCCGATCGTATTTCGCCTGAGATTAAAGAGAAGATAGGCAATCTGTCTTTTCAAAACTATCGCCCTACAAAAAAAAATATCTTGTAGTAGGCCCTGTTCCTGGTCAGAAATATAATGAAATCACGTTTCCTATTCTTTCCCCGGATCCCGCTAGTAAAAGAGATATTCATTTCTTAAAATATCCTATATATGTAGGCGGGAACAGGGGAAGGGGCCAGATTTATCTTGACGGGAGCAAGAGTAATAATAATGTTTATAATGCTACAGCAGCAGGTATAGTCCAAAAACAATCATACGAAAAGAAAAAGGGGGATACGAAATCACTATAGTAGATGCATTAGATGAGCGTGAAAGTGATTGATATTATACCTCCAGGACCAGAACTTCTTGTTTCAGAAGGTGAATCTATCAAACTTGATCAGCCATTAACAAGTAATCCCTAATGTCGGTGGATTTGGTCAGGGGGATGCGGAAATAGTACTTCAAGATCCATTACGTGTTCAAGGTCTCTTGTTCTTCTTGGCATCTATTATTTTAGCACAAATCTTTTTAGTTCTTAAGAAGAAACAATTTGAGAAGGTTCAATTGTTCGAAATGAATTTTTAGTTCCGCGTATTTATCAACATATTAAACTCGTAAAAATAACTCAATTTTTTTGATAATTTTTGTAATTATATTCTGTATAATATCTGTATAATAGAAAATATATATATATATTCAAATATCGAAAAGTTACTCTAAGGGGGATTCTTTGTTTTTTCTTTTTTTTTTTTTTTCTTTGTCCTTTCCTAGAGTCCCGATTCCTATTCCTTCTTGTTTGTGTTGAAATAGAAATATTCTAAAAATATCAATAAAATACTATTTTTGAATCCCTTCCTGAAAAATCCTATATCTTAGTTTCTCTTTTTTTCCAACTTAGAATCTTTCTCTGCCAGATAATCTTTTATGGTATATAAATAATATGTAAAATAATATGTAGTGAACAAATAAAAAAAAAAGAATGAAATGGAATTTTTTGAAACATCGGAAGAAGTAGTCATTTATATGAAAAAAAATTAGAATTCTTAAGAACTCAAGGGGGATCCACTTGCATTCGTCCAAAGAAAGAGTGGATCCCTGTTCAGTTCTTACACTTTCATTTCAAAAACCCAAATAGAATACGATTACTACAGAGATGAGCCCCAATCCGGAATATGAACCATAAAAGAAAATACCAATTAAACCGATCACAGTAATACCAGTTACAGTACCTATTATCCAAAGAGGAATTCTTCCAGTAGTATCGGCCAATTTATCCCACTTTCCTCCACATTTAATCACGTAGTCAGTCATGCTAAAGACATTAACAAACAGTCATAGATAATTATGAAATGATATCCTTCCGAATGGGATAAAAAGAATTCTTAATATATATATTATTGACTATTCCTATTTCTTCTATTAATTCTAATTAATTGAAGAAATAATTTGAAAATAAAACAGCAAGTACAAAAATAAGTAATAACCCCCAGTAGAGACTGGTACGATTCAATTCAACATTTTGTTCATTTGGGTTTGATTGTGTCATAGCTCTATAATTCAAATTAAGTTTATCGTTGGATGAATTGCATTGCTGATATTGATCCCAAAAAAGAAACAGTGGGTACCGCTAGTCCGTGAACAGCTAGCCATCGTACTGTAAAAATTGGATAGGTCCTATCTATAGTCATTGGAGCCTCCTAAAAAGATCTACTAAATTCATCAAGTTGTTCCAAAGGATCAAAACGGCCAGTTATTAATGGAATTCCTTGTCGGTTCTCTGTAAAATACTCGTTTGGGCGGGGACTTCCAAATACATCGTAAGCTAGACCTGTACTGACAAATAACCAACCTGCAATGAATAGGGAGGGTATAGTAATGCTATGAATAATCCAGTATCGGATACTGGTAATAATATCAGCAAAAGAACGTTCTCCTGTGCTTCCAGACATCTTGAACTCCACATATTCTTGTACAGTCAAAAGGGGGGATCGAGTCCATAAAAGACGAGATCAGTAAGGCGAAATTTACTGAAATAGAATCCTTGTTAGATCGTCCCATTTTGTACCAACGGTGTCTTTTGAGTATACCGAATCAGTATAGCTATCCTTCTTCTAACAGAGCAATGAAATTTCACAATCAGTGTAAAATTTTAGTACTAGATTTTTTTCTTCTTTTTTCATTGATTGTCTCTATGTAGTCAAAAATCCGATAGAAAATTTTGCAAAGTTTGGGGTATATAAAAAATTTTTTTATATTAAATTTTTAGAGTAATAGTATAAAAGGAGGTTCTTAACATTTCAAATTATTAGTTTTGGATTAGAAACCTAAAGATCCATTAAAATCGGAATATGAGAAAAGGGTTTCTAATAATTAATAAAGTAGATAATTCATAAAGTAGATTTTCTATTTTAATAATTCAATTATTGCCAAATCAATAAATATATTTTTTGTGGTTGTTGAAGATCTTTTTTTTCTATTTTCTTCTACATTAATTCAAAGTGAAATAAAATGAAATAACAGAGTTATTATTCTTTGTTTGAATATTCATAATTTTTTCTTTTCTTTTTCCAATATAAACAGAATTCTATTGGATATCTATAGAATAATACTAAATATTTTCATTAGATCAGTTTACTTAATTCCTGAGTTGATTAAGAAGTATGTTGATTTGAAATCACAGGATGGGTAGATGTAACAGATGAGGAATTTATTTTCTAAATTATGTTACTCTATTTCTTTTTTTTTTTTTCGTCTCTAATAATTGAATTTATTGAGGAATTGCCAATTTTGAATTGTATCTTTCAAGTAGGATTTTTTATCTTCTTTTTTCTCTCAAAAATGGAAATTTAGGGAAGTGCTTTATAAACATATGTATAAAAAGAACGAACATATTTCATTTAGTTTCTATATGCCCACTATCACTAGTTATTTCCGGTTTTTTACTATCGGTTTTAATTATAACCTCGTCTCTATTTATTGGTCTTAGTAAAATACGACTTATTTGATTTGTAATTTTGAGAGGAATAGTAAATTTTGGTATAAGACATTCTAGAATTCCTTACTATGTTCAATTTACAATTCTCGATCGTTGAGATTTATGATCAATACAGATTTATGTTTAAGGCTAGATATTATATTACCTTTCTTTTTACTTTTCGAACAAATAAAAATGATTGAAGTTTTTCTATTTGGAATCGTGTTAGGTTTAATTCCTATTACTTTGGCTGGATTATTTGTAACTGCATATTTACAATACCGACGAGGTGATCAGTTGGATCTTTGATTCATTAATGTCTCTTTTTTGTGATTCCCTATTTATTTAGTTTAATCCTAATCGACAAGGATAAAATTCAGACTTTCTTTTTGAATGTTCAATTATTTCAGTGTAATTATCAGGCGAGGCGAATAATACTAGAATCACGCTCTGTAGGATTTGAACCTACGACATCGGGTTTTGGAGGACCCGCGTTCTGCCGAACTGAACTAAGAGCGTTTTGTTTTCATAAAATTATATGATCCAAATCCATTTTGCATATAGATATTCAGTATGTATGTTCAAATTGGAATTCGTCTTCACAGGTTCCCGGTTTATTGCTCATCTCATAGAATATGGAATATTATAGAATACGGAATATCATAGAATAAGTAATTGTTAGGGATAGGGATGACAGGATTTGAACCCGTGACATTTTGTACCCAAAACAAACGCGCTACCCAAGCTGCGCTACATCCCTTTTCCATTTGTTTATAGTGTTATTGTAAAGAATCTTTGTCTTGTTTTCCACATTTTTCTCTGTTGATATATATCAACAGAGAAAAAATACTTAAATAATAAAAAGAAAGGAGGATTTGAAATGCGAGATCTAAAAACATATCTTTCCGTGGCACCAGTAGTAAGTACTTTATGGTTCGGGGCTTTGGCGGGTCTATTGATAGAGATCAATCGTTTTTTTTCCAGATGCATTGATATTCCCCTTTTTTTAATTTTAGTTATTGACACGGAAGGGGTGAAGAAGATGAAAGGTCCAATTATATATTAAATATGTGTAATTAACCTACTCTTCTTTTTTTTTTTTTTAGGAAAGATAAAGACGAAAGATTAAATTGGCCTCATTGAAATTCGGAGTGACACTCGGGATCGGGATCTGGTCCAGGCTTCAATGGAATTGAATTATTAATTCAATTCCTATGAAAAAGAAAGTGAAAGCAGAAATCCATAGGTTGGGGCAACAATATCATAAAAAATACTTTAAAAAAAACGAAAATACTGGCAATTTGAAACGAAATATAGTTACAGATCCTTGTATTCTTTTTGTACTAGATTCAATTAAATTGGAACGAAATCTTTCATAATTTTTCGAATTCTTCTTTTTTATCTTATCTTAGTTGTTTTCATCTTTTTCTTAGATTCTTAGATTCGAATCCGAAAAGAGTTATAAGTGAATTAAAAACCCAAAGGAGGGTCATGTCCAAGGGTAAAGATATCCGAGTAAGTGTTCTTTTGGAAGGTACTGGTTGTGATAAAAAGAGTCTAAATAAGGAATAAAGCGGTATTTCTAGATAGATTACTAACAAGAATCGACACAATACGCCTAGTCGATTGGAATTGAGAAAATGATGTCCCCGTCGTTATATAACAACATATGCTAAAGAAGAAAAAAAATACAAATCCTTTATTATAATTATATTTATTTAAATCAATGTTATTTTTGGAATAGGAATAAATAAACTATGGAAAAACCTAAGCGACTCTTTATTAAATCCAAGCGATCTTTTCGTAGACGTTTGCCCCCGATTCAATCGGGGGACCGAATTGATTATAAAAACATGGGTTTAATTTGTCGATTTATTAGTGAACAAGGAAAAATATCTATCTAGACGTGTAAATAGATTGACCTTAAAACAACAACGATTAATTACTGTTGCTATAAAACAAGCTCGTATTTTATCTTCGTTACCTATTCTTAATAACGAAAAACAATTTGAAAAAAGCGAGTCGACTGCTAAAATTACTCCTTTAAGAAAAAAAAATAGAAATTAAAAATTCGAAATCACAATTTGAATTTAGATTCGAATTAAACATGGATTGATGTTTTGTTCAAAATTAGGATAATTCCATTTGATTTTTTTGTTGGAATAAAAAAGATAATAGGTAACGAAGAATAATTTTTTAAGCATGGTTGTTTATTTTTGATAGCTTTATCGTATGATAAAGCTATCAAAATAAACAAATTTCTAGTCTATACCTTCCTGCAGTAAATAAGGGGTTTTAAGTTTTTATGATATTATCGGCAATCATAAAAAGACAATTCTCTTTTAATATAGCAATTTGTGCAACTATTTTACGATTAAGAAGCAATTGCTTGGTGTATAGACTATTCATTAAATTATTATAAATATAAGATACTTTTTGATTACTCGCGGAATTACTGCATTTATTCGACTAATCCATAAACCACGAAAATCTCTTTTTTTTCCCTATCTCTATCCCGATGAGCCGAAACTAAAGCTTTCAATTCTGTTGAGTAATAGTTCGGGTAAGTCTTGAATGAGCTCCGCGAAAACTTGATACGAATAAACGAATTTTTGTCCTCCGTTTGTGAGCTATATATCCTCGTTTAATTCTGGTCATTTAATAAATGATATTTTCAGGAATAACTTTTTCATTTTTCAGTTATTCTTTTTTTCTTCCTAGTCTATTAATAACAAAAATGGATTCTTCCGATGTATAAAAAAAAATTCCAACGGCTCTTGCTACTATAACCGCCCCAACCACGATTTTTTATATTAAACATTTAACCTCAAAATCAGAAATTGTATAGATACTAGATATCAAATAAAATAAAAATAGTAAATGAAATAGGACACATATTTTTATAATGAATTGGTGGGTTCCTTCGTTTCTATGATTTTTTTTAGAAATGACCAGGTCCTCTCTATACACCGGAGCCTTTTTATTTTCATTTTTGATTCATTTAATGAATGTTATTGCGTTAAGCTTGTACAGTTCACACTCTGTGGCTCTACCCATGCCAATATCTGAGTAAGTAGGTTTTTCACAACCAAATCTAATTCTATAGTAACGGTATTTAATTATGAAAATTTGCTGGGTAGCTGACCCTCTTATTCCATTCTTACAAAATCCATCAAAATACATTCATTAAGGACATACTTTATTTTTAATTGAAATAGTATTTTCTCCGCTTAACGGGTAACTTTTTTTGTTACCGATGGGAAAGTCCTTCTCATATGAAATTGCAAATGTGTATTATTGGTTTTGCACCAATCGAAACCATAAATTTTATACAAGATAGAAGAATGTAAAGAATTATATAATTATATAGAAAAGAATTATATATTAAGTTAAGATAGTGTGAATGTAGTTTTTGCATTCACACTATCTTAACTGATTACCAATACTGAAAAATTTTAATTTGTTTTTTCTTAGTATTTAAGCTGAACGAGTCGCACATACACCCTGGTACACGTTCCTCGACGTTGAGGGCATCCCCGAAGAGCTGGGGATTTTGTGACGTTTCGGATTGGCTGTCTTGTGTTTCTAATAAGTTGTTTCATAGTTGGCATGGTAAGTCGTACTATATATATCTATATTTTTGTATAATGAGCAGGTTTAGATCTATCCTAACCGTGAATTACTTATATTCTATATTCCTTATTTATAGCCTATATTAATTATATATACTATATTAATAGATTAACTCTTAGAGATTTTATTTTAAAATGTAAAGTAAGATAGAGTAAAAAATTAAATTTCCAATCTTGTATTTAATTAGAATAACCTTTGCCACCAATTTTTTATTCAACTGCTACAAGATCTACAATTCCATGAGCTTGGGCTTCTGCTGCTGACATAAAAACATCCCTTTCCATGTCTTCCGATATAACCCATAAAGGTTTGCCCGTTCTTTGTACATAAACCCTTGTGATAGTTCTCACGCATTTTCAGTAGCTCTTCCGCTTCCAGGACCAAATTCTCCCCGCTTGTGCCTCATAAAAAGAACTAGCAGGTTGGTGGATCATTACCCTGATTATATCACTTAAGTAGTATTTCCCTTATCTTGATAAATCTTTTAGAATTCTTTTTACTATATTGGTAGATTGCTAAAGATTGTCTTTATTCCCAAAATAAAGGTAACAGAAAAGGGGACAAAGACAAATAAGATAAAGGGCAAAAAGTATATTCAATAACCGTACAAGCATTTTCTGCGTATTGATGCATACGGCTTTTGTACTTATGCAATTCATTTTTTCCTCTATGGATAGAGTAGAGTATTTTCTTCGATGAATTTTGTTTCTACATTTACAAATTTCTTTTTTTCTATCAAAGAAAAAAGAAGTACAAAATCTACTAGGTCTTTTGGATCCGGATCCTTAAATAATAAACAATAGAATAACCAACTTTCTTTTTGAATCTATTTTTAAATACTACGATGGTTCCGTTGTTTTTTATATCATTTTGGTATTCAACAATCCAAAAGTTTCTTTTTTTTTTCATATATTAAGTTTTCTTCTGATTCAAATAAAAAATTGTTACAAGCTTTCTGGTATGAAAAAAAACAAAAAAGTATGCGACACTACTAAAAATGAAACTAGGTTTCTTATAGATCAGATAAAATGGAAAATACCCTCTTTTTCATACTACTCTTTCTATATATAATTAAATGATTCAAAAAAATTGCATATGGAATTCAAAATACCATGCTATTATTACTTTGGTTTTTATGGCGAAGGTATAGTATAATATAGATAGATATCTATTCTATATATTCTCAAAGAAAAGAATCATTGGCGCCAAGCGTGAGGAAATGCAAGACGTTTGGTAATTGTGCCTCCTGCCAAAAGAAAGGATCCCATTGAAGCAGCTAATCCCAGACATACTGTCTGTACATCTGGTTGTACAAATTGCATAGTATCATAAATAGCTATTCCAGGTATTACCCACCCCCCCGGAGAGTTTATAAACAGAGACAATTCTTTATTCTCTTTCTCTATGCTCAGATATATCATAATACTAATAAGTTGATTCGATATTTCACTATCAACATCTTGACCTAAAAAAAGTAATCTTTCTCGATAAAGTCGATTGATTAGGATTCCATTTTTTCCTTAAAAGCCGTACATGCACCTTTTGATGCATACAGTTCATCAAAAATTATATAAGCAAAAAAGGAATCAATGTGTCGATTTTAATCTTTCTCTTTTTCTAATGGATTTCTTCGAACTAAAAAAAAAGAAGAATATACTTAATTTAGTGAACTATCTTCTCATTGATGTATTGCTTTCATCGAGATCGAAGCCGAATCACAATGTAATTTTCTTGTTTCTGAATGGACCTTTTTCAATTCTTTTAGGTTTCTTTTCTACTCTGAGTAAAGATCTGCCCGATTTGGATTTGCACATATAGAACAAATAGTCCAAAACTATGTATTTTTGTTAGAACTTCTTCCTTTTCTGAATTTTATTAATGTTTTTTGTAAAATACAATATATAGATATGATAGAAGTAGTGATCGTAGAAATATTACCAATTGGTTTTTTCTACACAGAGCCTGGGTACTTGATTTTATTGGTCCAATTAAGCCAACCATAAATTATTCATAATTTCGAGTAATAATCTGGAAATTTTATCTAAAAATGAAAAAATCGATAGAATAGTACTTCATTACACTTCACGCTCCCCATTTTTTTATCTTTATGATTTCATCATTCTCTTTTGGGGGTGAAAGCGGGGATATCTCGATCGGGGGAGAAAACGGGTAAATCCCATATAACCTACTATATCTGACAAGTCGCACTATATATCAACCCCAAGATGCATCTTTATCCCCGGGGGTTCGAAAGGGTACTCTTGGAACACCAATGGGCATAAAATGGACAAATAATAAAGTCATATATCTCACTTTAGTGTGGAAACGTAAGAATTAGCTTATCGTGTTAAAAAAGATTTACTTGATTTTATATTAATATTGCTTTTTTTATAAAAAAGAAGACTAAATAAAGTCGAGTTGTTATAAATGGGTCATTGGGGTGATAAGCGAATATGTCTGCATTTACTTATTTAAATAGTCATAGAGAAAGTTGTCAACCCCTTTCGTCTCCCCACCATTGCGTATTGTTACTTATCCGGTATAGAATAAATCTGTTTCTTTGATTTCGACAAATATGATTGTTCCATTTTCCAAGAGAATCTACTGAAAGGCTATATTCATTTTTTTCCAGTGCAATAAAGTTACATAGTGTCTATTTTTTGTTGAAGGGGTATTTTTTCATGGGTTTACCTTGGTATCGTGTTCATACTGTTGTTTTAAATGATCCGGGCCCGTTTGCTTCTGTTCATATAATGCACACAGCTCTAGTTGCTGGTTGGGCCGGTTCGATGGCTCTATATGAATTAGCAGTTTTTGATCCCTCTGATCACTGTTCTTGATCCCAATGGTGGAGACAGGGTATGTTCGTTATACCTTTCATGACTCGTTTAGGAATAACTAATTCGTGGGCGGTTGGAATATCACAGGAGGGGCTATAACGAATCCGGAGTATTTGGAGTTACGAAGGTGTGCCGGAGCACATATAGTGTTTTCAGGCTTGTGCTTTTTAGCGGCTATTTGGCATTGGGTTTATTGGGATCTAGAAATCTTTTGTGATGAACGTACTGGAAAACCTTCTTTGGATTTGCCAAAAATTTTTGGGAATTCATTTATTTCTTGCAGGGGTGGCTTGTTTTGGGTTTTGGCGCATTTCATGTAACAGGATTGTATGGTCCCGGAATATGGGTGTCTGATCCTTATGGACTAACTGGAAGGATACAATCCGTAAATCCCGCGTGTGGTGTGGAAGGTTTTGATCCTTTTTGTTCCGGGGGGGGATAGCTTCTCATCATATTGCGGCAGGAACGTTGGGCATATTAGAGGGTCTTTTCCATCTTAGTGTGCGTCCACCCCAACGTCTGTATAAAGGATTACGTATGGGAAATATTGATAACTGTCCTTTCTAGCAGTATTGCTGCTGTCTTTTTTGCAGCTTTTGTCGTTGCTGGAACTATGTGGTATGGTTCAGCAACAACCCCCATTGAATTATTTGGTCCTACTCGGTATCAATGGGATCAGGGATACTTCCAGCAAGAAATATATCGAAGAGTTGGTGCTGGGCTAGCCGAAAATCAAAATTTATCAGAAGCTTGGTCTAAATTCCTGAAAAATTAGCTTTTTATGATTACATCGGAAAATAATCCAGCAAAAGGGGGGTTATTTAGAGCTGGTTCAATGGACAATGGAGATGTGAATAGCCGTCGGTTGGTTAGGACACTCCCATTTTTCGAGATAAAGAAGGACATGAGCTTTTTGTACGTCGTATGCCTACTTTTTTTTGAAACATTTCCAGTTGTTTTAGTAGATGGGGACCGGAATTGTTAGAGCCGATGTTCCTTTTCGAAGAGCAGAATCGAAATATAGTGTCGAAACAAGTAGGTGTAACTGTTGAGTTCTATGGTGGTGAGCTTAATGGAGTAAGTTATAGATGATCCCGCTACTGTGAAAAAATATGCTAGACGTGCTCAATTGGGGGAAATTTTTGAAATTAGATCGTGCTACTTTGAAATCAGATGGTGTTTTTCGTAGCAGTCCAAGGGGTTGGGTTTACTTTTGGGCATGCTTCATTTGCTCTGCTATTCTTTTTCGGGCACAATTTGGCATGGTTCTAGAACTTTGTTCAGAGATGTTTTTGCTGGTATCGACCCAGATTTAGATGCTCAAGTAGAATTTGGAGCATTCCAAAAACTTGGAGATCCAACTACAGGAAGACAGGTAGTATAACATTCTTTTGTTCTTTTCTACTTTTTATAATAATTTTGAATTTCATATAAAGAACTAGATAAATCTTGATTGGAATCATTGCATTTATTCTTTTTTTTCTTTTCGAAAAGAGCCCCACCCCAAGAAACAGGTATGAAAGCTATAATTGTAAACCACGATTAAATTTATGGAAGCTTTGGTTTATACATTCCTCTTAGTCTCAACTTTAGGAATTATTTTTTTCGCGATTTTTTTTAGAGAACCTCCTAAAGTTCCGACCGAAAAAGGTCAAATAATTTTTTATTATCTTAATTGAAGTAATGAGCCCCCCCAATAGGGGAGGGCGCATTACTTCAACTAGTCCCCATGTTCTTCAAATGGATCTCTTAGTTGTTGGGAGGGTTGCCCAAAAGGCAGTATATAAGGCATACCCAGTAAAACTTACAAGTAAACCAGATATAGAGATGGCAATTAGAGTTGCTGTTTCCATTATTTTAATTCTAAAGTTTCCAGATCACAATAGATCTATAGGATAAGATCCTTATATTTACAGCGGAATGGTATACAAAGTCAACAGATCTAAATGAATAAAAAAGAGTATTTATGGCTACGCAAACCGTTGAGCGATAATTCTAGATCTGGTCCAAGACGAACTGTTGTAGGGAATTTATTGAAACCCTTTAAATTCAGAATATGGTAAAGTAGCCCCGGGGTGGGGAACTACTCCTTTGATGGGTGTTGCAATGGCTCTATTTGCGATATTTCTATCTATTATTTTTGGAGATTTATAATTCGTCCATTTTATTGGACGGAATTTCTATCAATTAGATTCACAAGAATCGAGTAATTAGTTTATAGAAAGTGAAGCCTTTAGGTTTCTTATTGTTTCTTAGTCTATTCCATGTTGATGTGGTAGTTTGATCGTAGAACTTTCTTTGTTTCTGTATTTCGGAATATGAGTGTGTGGACTTGTTTTAATTGGTCCTATTGAAAGTACAGAACTAAAATTGGGTCTGTCATCTTGATATAGATGGTTTTATTCCGTCAGATATTTAATCTAGTATCTGGAGCACGGAATATAGAAAATAGATTCTAAAAATCTTAATACTATGATTCATACTAATATTTAGACCTCGCAACTGGATTTAAAAACCTTTTCAAAGAGTTCTAAAAATATATTGAAAAATTTTGATTCTTACAAGCTTCTCCAGTTTGTCTTTATTTTGAGCAAAGGGACAAACCTTTCCTTGAATTTTTTTCATTATATTTTATCTATTCATTGAAGAAGTGATGATCCAGCAATTCTTACTCAGGGAATTTTTGGACTTCGATTAAAAATTGTTTTGAATCATCGTGGTTCTAGTATGGAATCTGAGGTTTTTTTTATTCATTCATATGGTCCTAACAAGAGAATCCTTATCAATAATAAAAATTCAAGAATAAAGAAGACAGCAGTAAATTCACATTATACAAATAAAAAGAAGTAAAGAATATTCAAGAGGCCTTAACGTTCACGATAAAGACGGGTGCGCCGGACTTGATATTTTGGCATTATAACAAAAAAGAATAGCTTTCGGATTTTTATTTCTTTTTTATCGTAAGAGAAAATTAGAATCATAGGATTAAATAAAGCAGTTTCAAACTTTCTATTACGGATATCCTGTTTTTGTTACAATCAATATTTGGGTATTTTTGTTTGAGCCGTACGAGATGAAATTCGCATATACGGTTCTCTGGGGGGGTTCCTTTGGGGTTACCTATCTCAATAAAGTTTATGATTGGTTCGAAGAACGTCTTGAAATTCAGGCGATTGCCGATGATTAACCAGTAAATATGTTCCGCCTCATGTGAACATATTTTATTGTTTAGGGGGAATTACACTTACTTGTTTTTTAGTCCAAGTAGCAACAGGATTTGCTATGACTTTTTATTATCGCCCAACCGTTACTGAAGCTTTTGCTTCTGTTCAATATATAATGACTGAAGCTAATTTTGGTTGGTTAATCCGATCAGTTCATCGATGGTCGGCAAGTATGATGGTCTTAATGATGATTCTACACGTATTTCGTGTGTATCTTACAGGTGGTTTTAAAAAACCTCGCGAATTAACTTGGGGTTACGGGTGTAGTTTTGGGCTGTATTAACTGGCATCTTTTGGTGTAACTGGTTATTCCTTACCTTGGGATCAAATTGGTTATTGGGCAGTAAAAATAGTAACAGGCGTACCCGAAGCTATTCCTGTAATAGGATCGTCTTTGGTAGAATTATTACGCGGAAGGTTCCAGCTGTGGGCCAATCTACCTTAACTCGTTTTTTATAGTTTGCATACTTTTGTATTACCTCTTCTTACTGCTGTATTTATGTTAATGCACTTTTCAATGATACGTAAGCAAGGCATTCTGGTCCTTTATAGTGAATATGGGTCATAGATATTTGTAATCACTTCATTATCATTTTGTATTTTGGGAGGATTTTTTTTCATTGCTACAATTATGGATTATAAAACAAAATAAAACATGTATTTAGATATTTTTCTTCAACTTAACCAAAAAATTGAATTTTTTTTACATACAAAAATAGTTGAAGGGAATTCTCCAAAAAAAATGGATTATGGGGAGTGTGTGACTTGAACTATTTATTTGGCCGCGCAGATATATGACTTTATCTTATCTGCCACATTATATTTACAATTAAATGTGTCTTTTTTCCAACCACCAAGCAAGGCTCTTACAGAGAGGGTAGGCTGGTTTTACTTGAAGAGAATCTTTTCTATGATCAGACTCGATTTTATTCGTGCATCAACAGGCTCCATAAGATCCAGTAAAAGAAGTGATGTGATATAGTCTGAATTCTATATAGTATGACAACGCATTCTTTCCTATGCATTGATTTGATTTCTGATACTATTGGAGTGAACAAAGTAGATCTAAAGAACAACGCAAGTTAGGTTATATTAGTAACAAGTAAATTCTTTGTACATAAAAAGTATCAAGATTTTTTTTGATAGGATAACAATTGCAAAGTTTGAGATCACCCAGAAAGCATTATCAACTTGAAAAAGTCTACTCGGGTATTGGAGCGTTTACTAAAATTTACTTAAAAAGAACTTAATTTTTTTTTCATAAAAAAATGGTAACTTTGGAAAAAAGAGAATAGAATCAAGTTTCTTTTATTATTTAGAATCTTCATATATGTGTGGATAACACATACATTTTTTTCTAGTTTAATTCTATAGATACAGTTGAAGAAAAATTTGATTAGTGCTCGAGCCGGATGATGAAAAATTATCATATCCGGTTCTTTTGGAGGATGGGATCTATAAGAATTCACCTATCCCAATAACAAAAAAACCTGACTTGATGATCCTGTATTAAGAGCTAAATTGGCTAAGGGAATGGGTCATAATTATTATGGAGAACCCGCATGGCCTAACGATCTTTTATATAATTTTTCCAGTAGTACATTCTAGGTACTATTGCCTGTAACGTAGGGCTTAGCGGTTCTAGAACCATTCCATGATTGGGGAACCTGCGGATCCTTTTGCAACTCCTTTGGAAATACTACCTGAATGGTATTTTTTTCCCGTATTTCAAATACTTCGTACAGTGCCCAATAAGTTATTGGGCGTTCTTTTAATGGTTTCGGTACCTACGGGATTATTAACAGTACCCTTTTTGGAGAATGTTAATAAATTCCAAAATCCATTTCGCCGCCCAGTAGCAACTACCATATTTTGATTGGTACTGGTAGTTCGCCCTTTGGTTAGGTATTGGAGCAACATTACCTATTGAGAAATCCCTAACGTTAGGTCATTTTTAAAATTATAGATTGGTTTCATTTTGAATTCATTTTGAAATAAAATATCATGACATCTGTATTGTATATCTAGGGAGAATTCTTTCTGAACCTACTAATCCCTAGATACATCTATTCCTTTTTAGATATATTCTGACCATTAGGATTTGTTCTAAATATTTTAAATTACATATTTTGACCTTTCACTTTTGAGTTTAGAAAAAAAAAATCAATTTGAAAAAATCCTATGTCAATAGATTTCAATTTTATGCAAAATACTTTTGTATTTTTAAAATGTCCAATATAGATTTTCCATCTTCTACGCGAAAATGTTCAAATTTCAGAAGGTCTTCTTGACTGTTATTCAAAAGTTCTAATAATGTATGAATATTGGATCTTTTGAGACAATTATAGATCCTGGGAGGTAATTCTAATGGTCAATAAAAATAGATTTCAATGCTATTTCTTTTTTTTATTTTCCTTAGTTTATCTTTAACCAATATATCATGAAAAGTAAAAAGGGGCAAAGTCACTTTGTCTTGATTTTTTTCTAAATGAAAGTTATCTTCTTCTGCGTGTAAAAAGGGAAGAAATAAATCAATCAACATTTTGGGAGGCTTCATAAAGGGCTTCCTTAGGAGTTAAACTTCCGTTTGTCCATATCTCCAGAAAAAGTATTTCTTGTTTTTCATTCCCATTGACATAAGAATGAATACTATAATTTACATTTCGAACAGGCATGAATCTAGCATCTATATCATAACTTCCGTCTTGAAAGTTTTTTAATGTTTTTATACGATACCCACGATTTCTCTCAATTTTTAATTCAATACACAAATTAACAGGTTCTGTTACGTTGGCTATATGTTGTCTATTATCAACGATTTCCACCGAGGGTGGTAAAATGAATGTCTTGAGCGGTTATATATCCAGGACCTTTGAAAGAAATCCATGCGTCCTGTGTTCCATACATATTACTTTTCAATACAATTTTTTTCAATATTCATGAAAATTTCATGTACTGATTCTTCAATACCTATTATGGTAGAATATTCATGTGGTATTTTCTCTGATTTTACACGTGTGATACATGTTTCCCTCTATTTCTCCGAGTAAAATTCTTCGGATTGCCAATGCCTATTGTATCGGCTTGACCTTTCATAAGTGGGGACAGAATAAAGCGTCCATAATAAAGACGCTTACTGTCTATTCGTGGATTCAACACATTTCCATTGTAGTGTCCGAGTAGAGACTCTTAATTTCTCTTGAACCATAGTAATTATTTTGATAAAACTCTTGACTTGTTTTTTTTCTCTTGAACTATTTTTAATGTTTATTTTTAGTTTTATACACGTCTTTTTTTAGGAGACCTACATCCATTATGTGGCATAGGAGTTACATCTCGTATAAAATTTAATAGTATACCACTTCTACGAATAGCTCTTAATGCTGCATCTCTTCCGGAGGCCAGGCCCTTTTATCATGATTTCTGCTCGTTGCATGCCTTGATCCGATACTGTTCGAATAGCATTTCCTGCTGCAGTTTGAGCGGCAAAAGGTGTTCCCCTTCGTGTACCCTTGAATCCACAAGTACCACGCGGAGGACCAAGAAATCACCCGACCTCGTACATCTGTAATAAGTCACAATAGTATTGTTGAAACTAGCTTGAACATGAATAATTCCCTTTGGTATTGTACGAGTATAATTACGCGAACCAATACGTACATTTTTACGTGAACCTTTTTTAGGTATAGATTTTGCCATATACGATTATTTCAATACAATATTTCATTAAAAAAAAAAAAATAAGATAGATCTAGGGTATGGAGATATCCATTTCATGTCAAAACGGATCCTTTTCCAATTCTTTTCGAATCTGTGATATTCCGATTTTTTCTATACTTCTCTTTTTATTTGCTTTTGATTAATATCAAATACAATTTTTGAAATCAAAGTTAAAAGTTGAAATATCAATAATATTTAAAAAATGGATTTTTCATTTTCATAGAATAATATATATTCTAGATAATTTTATAATTTTCTCTCTTTCTTTGATCTAGTCTATTTTTTTTAGAAAGCTTCTGTTTGTTCAAAATATATCCTTAGTCGTTTGTTTATGTTTTGGATTGAAAACAAATTACTATAATTCGTCCTCGTCTTCGAATCAATCGACATTTTTCACAAATTTTACGAACCGAGGCGTTTATTTTCATATTTACATTCCTTAATTAGTTAATCCAAAATTGTGGAAGAAAATAAAGGTTCCTTACATTTTGAACGTCTATTTGAACGTCTATTAGTGGCTTTCTCAATAAAATAGAAAATAAAGTTGAGATTAAAAAAACATCCTAATTCAATTGAGTGACTTCTCTTTTTTATTTTCTTATCGTATGTCCAGAAAAAGTATTGGAAACATATTCTAGAATAGAAATAAAAATCCAATTTGCATTAATTGTATATAAACCTTAAACCCCGGGCAAATAATTTATGGATATAGTTATTCATTTAGTAATTAAATCTTCGTGAAATTTCCCTTTTTTTTACAATTCCAGTGAAATCCCTTCTTACATTCCATCAATAAATATATCTATCTAAAAAAATAGATATATTTCTATCTATGAGGGATGAAGTTCTATTAGAAACTTGCGTTTTATCTCTCTTTTTTTTTTTTTACATAAATGAAATGGATACAAGTTTCTCATCGAATTCGGATATTAGAAAGATTACCATATATAACATAAAACTTCGGCCGCCGATTTTTTCTAATCGAGCCTCTCGATCTGTCATTATACCTCTAGAAGTTGAAAGAATGACAATCCCCATGCCTCCTAAAATTCGAGGGATTTGTTGATAATTGTAATATATTCGTAGACACAGGTGTACCTTATTCGTTTTAAATTGAAAAACTTTTATATGATTCTTTTCTATTTCTTCGATACCGTAGAGTTAAAACTAAAAAATATTTGTCGTTTTCTCTATGTTTTCTGATGTTTTCAACAAAACCCTCTCGTAAAAGTATTTTTACAGTTTTTTCTGTAATGTTAGTAAAAGGTAATTGAACCATTCCTTTTTTATTCATGTCAGCATTTCGTATATAGGTTATTATGTTGGCGATAGTGTCCCTTCCCCATGGTAAAACGAAAAAAATTGTTGCCTCTTACTTTTTATATAATCAACATACTCCTTACATAAAATGATATTTCTTATTTGTGTATTTTTTATCTATAGATAGATCTTTATAACTCATTATAGCTCATTGACTAAGTTCGTTGAAATTTCTATTGTGGACTATCATCGACTATTGTAAAATAAACAATTCAAAAAATCGAATAAAAGAAGATATTCAACTAAAGCAAATAGAAAATTCAAATAGAAATTCAAGTATCATAATGTTTTATTTATGTACAAATCACATCAATTACTATTTGTACTGTGTGTTGTAAATAAAATAGACATGAACCTTTTTTTTTGATTTGACCAAAAGACAAGGGCTTCTGTATAGAGGTTCTTCTTTATCATAAGAGTCTATTTTGACAAATCAATAAAAATATTGAATTGATTGAATTCTTCATTAAAAAAGAATTTTATTATTATTATGAATTATTGAATTCATTTAATGAATTCTAAAAGAAATGAGTTGAACTTCATTTTACTAAGAATTCAATTTTGTAATATTTCTTTATGCATTACTATTTAAAAATGGATGTTCAAATTAACGTTAACGACGAGATCTATTATCATTTTTCGCATGTCCTCGGAAGTTTAGAGTAGGTGAAAATTCTCCTAATTTATGGCCTACCATACGATCTGTTATATAAATAGGTAAATGTTCTTTTCCATTATGGATAGCAATGGTATGGCCAATCATTGTAGGTATAATGGTAGATGCTCTGGACCAAGTTAATATTATATCTTTTTCCGCTTTTGTGTTAAGCTTCTTATTTTTCTTAATAAATGATTCGCTACAAAAGGATTTTTTTTTAGTGAACGCGTCACAGTTAATTACTCCTTTTTCCTTGTAAAGACGAAGAAACAATTTCTATTTTCTCTACTATTTAGTACGACGACGAAGAATCAAATTATCACTATATTTCTTCCTTTTTCTACTTCTTCTTCTCAAGTGCCAGGAAAACCCCAAGGAGTTGCGGGTTTTTTTCTACCAATGGGGGCCCTCCCTTCACCACCCCCCATGCGGATGGTCTACAGGGTTCATAACTACTCCTCTTACTATAGGACGTTTACCTAGCCAAACATTTTAGATCCGGCTCTACCTAAATTTTTCTGGTTTACCCCCCAACATTTCCCACTTGTCCAACTGTTGCCGAGCAGTTTTTGGATATCAAAACGGACCTCCCCAGAAGGTAATTTTAATGTGGCCGATTTCCCCTCTTTTGCAATTAGTTTCGCTACAAGCACCAGCTGCTCTAGCTAATTGTCCACCCTTTCCGAGTGTGATTTCTATGTTATGTATGGCCGTGCCTAAGGGCATATCGGTTGAAGTAGATTCTTCTTTTTGATCAATCAAAACCTCTTCCCAAACTGTACAAGCTTCTTACAAAGCATACGGCTTTCTGGATGTAGATGATGATATCTATACAGATGGATCTTATATATATCTATATATCGCACAATGAAGTACCGCACGAGTGGGTATATAGGAATCCAAATCTGCCGCTCATGTTATGATCTTCTACATCCTAGGTCTTCCCGTTCCTTCATCTGGCTTATGTTCTTCATGTAAGCATTCAGAACTGAATGACTCTATGAAATTACGTCGCTACTTCCACATGGTACGGGTAACGTAGGAGACATCTCTCTTTTTTCCCAGGGGGAATCCTTAGAATTACCACAGCTTAGCTTTCAATTCGCCTCTGACCATCAATGAAATGTGAATAACCCGCCCTCCCCCTGTTTGAAACAAAGGGTGCTTCCGGTTCTGTCGGTGCTTGAAACAATTTTGTCTTCTCCATATTACTATATCTCTAGAGTCAATAATTTTATATGAGGAACTACTGAACTCAATCACTTGCTGCCGGTTACTCTTCAGTTTTCTGTTGAGGTCTATCCTGTAGAGGGTACTCCAATTGGATCAGTGATCGATTTCTAGGTTTCGCCGTAAACCTAGTTGGTTACTTCCAATTACGTAAATCAATAGTGTCAAAACACCGCACTCAAAGGTAGGGCATTTCCCATTTTGATAGGACTTTTCTGTACCAGAAACAATGGTATCTCCAATTATAGCCCCTCTGGGGTGTAAATATATTTTTTCTCACCATCCCCATAGTGTATGAGACAAATGGATGCATTTCGATTAGGGTCATATTCTATGGTTACGATTCTACCCCCATATATGTTTTTTTCATTCCGTCGAAAATCAATTTGACGGTATAGACGCTTATGACCTCCCCCCTCTATGCCCTGCGGTAATTATTCCTCTGGCATTACGACCTTTACCACAACGATGCTGTCCATAGATCAAATGATTTCGTGGATTGGATTTTACTTGACTGTCTACGGTTCCATTGCGTGTGCTTGGGGTAGAAGTTTTTGTATAAATGTATCGCCATGCTATTAAGTATTTTGATTTTAAGTTCTTTTCTTTCTAAGAGGTGGAATAGAATAACCCGGTTGAAGCGTAATGATCATACGTCTGTAATGCATTGTATGTCCCATATCTACGGTCGTACTCTTCTACCCTTTACCGGGAGTCGATGACTATTCATAGCTATTACTTTGACATCAAAGAAGAGTTCGACCCAATGCTTTATTTCTGTCCTAGTTGATCCCGATTCGCCATTAAAAGTATATTGATTTTTCCCCAATAACCGAATACTTTTGTCTGTAAATACTGCATATTTTATTCCATTCATAAATCTATTTTCTTCCCTATGAGTTCTAGTCCTCAATTAAAATACTAGTTTTTACTGTTCATATGTTATGATTTGAATATACCACATCAATTCGTTATGTATGGGATGATGAGATTCCATTGATACAGAGCCACTCGTTCTTTTTTCTCTGACAGATGGTCAGAACTTCATCTGGGTTCGAATCCTACTGATAGGTATACTAGAGATCAGAAATTGTTGAAAAAAAGAACAAAAGAAAACATCTTGCTTTTTCCAGGCGATCGGAAAAGAAAGAAATAGTGAATTTATTCAAGATAATTATGTACTTACAAAATACCGTCTCAATTCATCCTATTTCATCCTATCGAGGATGTGATATGGTTCCAAAGGGTGAACTGGACAGTTCCAATAAGATTTCATTCTTGAACAAAAATCCGATAGACTTTTTGGAGGGAGGGTCCCATTGGCGTGCATCCAGTAGGAATTGAACCCTACGAATTCGCCAATTATGAGTTGGGGCGCTTTAACCATTCAGCCATGGATGCTTAGCGGGAATCCTCGTACATGGTGAAATAACCAAATTCCAATTGAAGTGAAATCTTTCGGATAAATCAATGCAATTAGGAGGGATTCGATGAAAGGACATCAATTCAAATCCTGGATTTTCGAATTGAGAGAGATATTGAGAGAAATCAAGAATTCTCGCTATTTCTTAGATTCATGGACCCAATTCAATTCAGCGGGATCTTTCATTCATATTTTTTTCCATCAAGAGAGTTTTATAAAACTCTTGGACTCCCGAATTTGGAGTATCCTACTTTCACGCAATTCACAGGGTTCAACAAGCAAATCGATATTTCACGATCAAGTATGTAGTACTCTTTGTAGTAGCGGTCCTTATATATCGTATTAACAATCGAAAAATGGTCGAAAGAAAAAATCCCTATTTGACAAGGCTTCTTCCTAGTACCTATGAATTCCATTGGACCCAAAATGATACATTGGAAGAATCATCTGAGTCTTCCAATATCAATAGGTTGATTGTTCCGCTCCTGTATCTTCCAAAAGGAAAAAAGATCTCTGAGAGTTCTTTCCTGGATCCGAAAGAGAGTACTCGGGTTCTCCCAATAACTAAAAAGTATATCATGCCTGAATTTCAACTGGGATTCGCGGTGGTGGAGGAACTGGATAGGAAAAAAGAGCGATTCTAGTTGTAAGATATCTAATGAAACCCATCGCTGAAATGAGATCTCATTCAAAGAGAAAGATATCAAATATCTGGAGTTCCTTTTTGTTTATTATATGGATGATCCGATCCGTAAGGACCATGATTGGGAATTTTTTGATCGTCTTTCCCCGAGAAAGAGGCGAAACATAATCAACTTGAATCGGGACAGCTATTCGAAATCTTAGTGAAAGACTGGATTTATTATCTCATGTTTGCTTTTCGTGAAAAAATACCAAAGGAAGTGGAGGGTTTCTTCAAACAACAAGGGACTGCGGTCAATTATTCAATCAAATGATATTGAGGCATGTTTCGCATCTCTTCTTGAGAACTCAAGCGGGCTATTTCTTTGCAAAATTGTGCTCAATTTCATATGTGGCAATTCCGTCAAGATCTCTTCGTTAGTTGGGGGAAGAGTCCGCACGAATCGGATTTTTTGAGGGAACATGTCACGAGAGAATTGGATTTGGTTAGACAATGTGTGTTGGGAAACAAGGGATCGGTTTTTTAGCAAGGTACGGAATGTATCAATCAAATCTTCAATATGATTCCACGAGATCTAGTTTC